>NC_064614.1:1092013931-1092073931 GCF_023898315.1 Schistocerca nitens
GGAGAATCGTAAGATAGAAATATGAGAGGGGGCTCATGCCACCTCTGAAGGTTAGGTTAGGTTAGATTAGGTTAGGTTAGGTTAGGTTAGGTTAGGTTAGGTTAGGTAAGGTTAGGTTAGGTTAGGTTAGGTTAGGTTAGGTTAGGTTAGGTTAGGTTAGGTTAGGTTGGGTAGGGTTGGGTTGGGTAGGTTTGGGTTGGGTTGGGTTGGGTTGGGTTGGGTTGGGTTGGGTTGGGTTGGGTTGGGTTGGGTTGGGTTGGCTTGGGTGGGGTTGGGTGGGGTTGGGTTAGGTTAGGTAAGGTTCGGTTAGGTTAGGTTAGCTTAGGTTAGGTTAGGTTAGGTTTGGTTAGGTTAGGTTAGGTTAGGTTAGGTTAGGTTAAGTTAGGTTAGGTTAGTATAGGTGAGGTGAGGTGATATGAGGTTAGGTTAGGTTAGGTTAGGTTAGGTTAGGTTAGGTTAGGTTAGGTTAGGTTAGGTTAGGTTAGGTTAGGTTAGGTTAGGTTAGGTTAGGTTAGGTTAGGTTAGGTTAGGTTAGGTGATGTGAGGTTAGGATAGGTTAGGTTAGGTTAGGTTAGGTTAGGTTAGGTTAGGTTAGGTTAGGTTAGGTTAGGTCAGGTTAGGTTAGGTTAGGTTAGGTTAGGTTAGGTTGCGAGGTGCCGGGGCTATCAGTGAATTTAACACTAAATTCTTCGAGAATCTACATATATAAATAATGCTCTAAGCCCCCTCTATTCTAACTCCGACTTTTGCTGTTGCACAAGGATTAAAAAGAAACGCGAACTGACCGTAATAGACCCTGCAAGTGGAGTAGAAAAGAGTTTGGCACCTGCAATAATTTAATTTGATAAATATGTTAAATAAACGAAGATTTCATAACGTAGTGAGACACGATGGGTTGCTCTACCGATTAATAGAATGAAAGTTCTGTCAAAAATAACAATTGGATTTTTTAAGACTAAACTAAATAATAAACAAAAACACATAAACTTTTACAATAAATCAAGTTGGCACATATTGGATACTCATACAAACACTGTAAAGGTGAAGTTGTCCCTGAACTAGATTGTGAGGTTTAAGACGAAGTCATATGTGGAGCCAATTCCTTGCCACTCAAATCTTAAGGGAGACAGACAGCTAACCTAACAATAATTGCTGCTACTCAAGACAGAACAAAGTTAGAAAAAGACGAACAGGCACGCTCTGCTGAGCTCTGATTATCACCTAGGTAAATCCCTGTCTGCCGGTGCTGCGGACATACATTACCAAACTGTCTTCTTGACTGCCAGGACACGATCTGGCGTACCGCAGGCGAGGGCTGGTTGCTTCGACGTCCTCGACCGAAAGGCGACTGCCGACTACTTCTAGAGCACCCGTACAGGCCGAACACACAACATTCCCGCCCCCACGACAGTGGCCGTGGTTACGTTCCAATCAGCAACTCGAAAACCGGCGGAAATTCCACTCCATTGCCGGAGCACTACCATTCCACCAATGGAGATTCTTGGCGCCAATTTCTGTGCTGATTTTGCTCCGTCACGGAGCTATGCCCTGAGCAAGCCAATCACAGTTACTATCTTGCAGAAAGCGCGGGAATTTTCCCGCCACAGCTGCCTGGGTACATAAGTCATTTCCACGCCTCGCTGGTAGCCCGCCAAAAAGTGTTTTCGCTAAGCTTCTGCGAAGCAACGGAACCTCCAGCCCAGCCGCCACTTCCGGCCCCAAACGGGCGCGTCTCCTGACAATGTCGGCGTCCGGAAAGCATTCACTCGACCCCCCACACCTGTCGGCCTACCCTTTCAAAGTCAGAAGAGCCCGCCCGTCACTGGACCACCCGGGTGACGAGAGACGCTGCATGGGAAGTCCGCGTGTGAAGGAATAACAACCCTCCACCGCATGCAACTAGAGAGGAAAATCGTAAGATAGAAATATGAGAGGGGGCTCATGCCACCTCTCAAGGTTAGGTTAGGTTAGGTTAGGTTAGGTTAGGTAAGGTTAGGTTAGGTTAGGTTAGGTTAGGTTAGGTTAGGTTACGTTAGGTTACGTTAGGTTAGGTTACGTTAGGTCAGGTCGGGTCAGGTCAGGTCAGGTCGGGTCAGGTCGGGTCAGGTCGGGTCAGGTCGGGTCAGGTCGGGTCAGGTCGGGTCAGGTCGGGTCAGGTCGGGTCAGGTCGGGTCAGGTCGGGTCAGGTCGGGTCAGGTCGGGTCAGGTCGGGTCAGGTCGGGTCAGGTCGGGTCAGGTTAGGTTAGGTTGCGAGGTGCCGGGGCTATCAGTGAATTTAACACTAAATTCTTCGAGAATCTACATATATAAATGATGCTCTAAGCCCCCTCTATTCTAACTCCGACTTTTGCTGTTGCACAAGGATTAAAAAGAAACGCGAACTGACCGTAATAGACCCTGCAAGTGGAGTAGAAAAGAGTTTGGCACCTGCAATAATTTAATTTGATAAATATGTTAAATAAACGAAGATTTCATAACGTAGTGAGAAATGATGGGTTGCTCTACCGATTAATAGAATGAAAGTTCTGTCCAAAATAACAATTGGATTTTTTAAGACTAAACTAAATAATAAACAAAAACACATAAACATTTACAATAAATCAAGTTGGCACATATTGGATACTCATACAAACACTGTAAAGGTGAAGTTGTCCCTGAACTAGATTGTGAGGTTTAAGACGAAGTCATATGTGGAGCCAATTCCTTGCCACTCAAATCTTAAGGGAGACAGACAGCTAACCTAACAATAATTGCTGCTACTCAAGACAGAACAAAGTTAGAAAAAGACGAACAGGCGCGCTCTGCTGAGCTCTGATTATCACCTAGGAAAATCCCTGTCTGCCGGTGCTGTGGAAATACATTACAAAACTGTCTTCTTGACTGCCAGGACGCGATCTGGCGTACCGCGATCGGTCGTCCTCGACCGAAAGGCGACTGCCGACTACTTCTAGAGCACCCGTACAGGCCGAACACACAACATTCCCGCCCCCACGACAGTGGCCGTGGTTACGTTCCAATCAGCAACTCGAAAACCGGCGGAAATTCCACTCCATTGCCGGAGCACTACCATTCCACCAATGGAGATTCTTGGCGCCAATTTCTGTGCTGATTTTGCTCCGTCACGGAGCTATGCCCTGAGCAAGCCAATCACAGTTACTATCTTGCAGAGAGCGCGGGAATTTTCCCGCCACAGCTGCCTGGGTACATAAGTCATTCCCACGCCTCGCTGGTAGCCCGCCAAAAAGTGTTTTCGCTAAGCTTCTGCGAAGCAACGGAACCTCCAGCCCAGCCGCCACTTCCGGCCCCAAACGGGCGCGTCTCCTGACAATGTCGGCGTCCGGAAAGCATTCACTCGACCCCCCACACCTGTCGGCCTACCCTTTCAAAGTCAGAAGAGCCCGCCTGTCACTGGACCACCCGGGTGACGAGAGACGCTGCATGGGAAGTCCGCGTGTGAAGGAATAACAACCCTCCACCGCATGCAACTAGAGAGGAGAATCGTAAGATAGAAATATGAGAGGGGGCTCATGCCACCTCTCAAGGTTAGGTTAGGTTAGGTTAGGTTAGGTTAGGTTAGGTTAGGTTAGGTTAGGTTAGGTTAGGTTAGGTTAGGTAAGGTTAGGTTAGGTTAGGTTAGGTTAGGTTAGGTTAGGTTAGGTTAGGTTAGGTTAGGTTGGGTTGGGTTGGGTTGGGTTGGGTTGGGTTGGGTTGGGTTGGGTTGGGTTGGGTTGGGTTGGGTTGGGTTGGGTTGGCTTGGGTTGGCTTGGGTGGGGTTGGGTTAGGTTAGGTTAGGTTCGGTTAGGTTAGGTTAGGTTAGGTTAGGTTAGGTTAGGTTAGGTTAGGTTAGGTTAGGTTAGGTTAGGTTAGGTTAGGTTAGGTTAGGTTAGGTTAGGTTAGGATAGGTGAGGTGAGGTGATATGAGGTTAGGTTAGGTTAGGTTAGGTTAGGTTAGGTTAGGTTAGGTTAGGTTAGGATAGGTTAGGTTAGGTTAGGTTAGGTTAGGTTAGGTGAGGTGAGGTGATGTGAGGTTAGGATAGGTTAGGTTAGGTTAGGTTAGGTTAGGTTAGGTTAGGTTAGGTTAGGTTAGGTTAGGTTAGGTTAGGTTAGGTTAGGTTGCGAGGTGCTGGGGCTATCAGTGAATTTAACACTAAATTCTTCGAGAATCTACATATATAAATAATGCTCTAAGCCCCCTCTATTCTAACTCCGACTTTTGCTGTTGCACAAGGATTAAAAAGAAACGCGAACTGACCGTAATAGACCCTGCAAGTGGAGTAGAAAAGAGTTTGGCACCTGCAATAATTTAATTTGATAAATATGTTAAATAAACGAAGATTTCATAACGTAGTGAGAAATGATGGGTTGCTCTACCGATTAATAGAATGAAAGTTCTGACCAAAATAACAATTGGATTTTTTAAGACTAAACTAAATAATAAACAAAAACACATAAACATTTACAATAAATCAAGTTGGCACATATTGGATACTCATACAAACACTGTAAAGGTGAAGTTGTCCCTGAACTAGATTGTGAGGTTTAAGACGAAGTCATATGTGGGGCCAATTCCTTGCCACTCAAATCTTAAGGGAGACAGACAGCTAACCTAACAATAATTGCTGCTACTCAAGACAGAACAAAGTTAGAAAAAGACGAACAGGCACGCTCTGCTGAGCTCTGATTATCACCTAGGTAAATCCCTGTCTGCCGGTGCTGCGGACATACATTACCAAACTGTCTTCTTGACTGCCAGGACACGATGTGGCGTACCGCAGGCGAGGGCTGGTTGCTTCGACGTCCTCGACCGAAAGGCGACTGCCGACTACTTCTAGAGCACCCGTACAGGCCGAACACACAACATTCCCGCCCCCACGACAGTGGCCGTGGTTATGTTCCAATCAGCAACTCGAAAACCGGCGGAAATTCCACTCCATTGCCGGAGCACTACCATTCCACCAATGGAGATTCTTGGCGCCAATTTCTGTGCTGATTTTGCTCCGTCACGGAGCTATGCCCTGAGCAAGCCAATCACAGTTACTATCTTGCAGAAAGCGCGGGAATTTTCCCGCCACAGCTGCCTGGGTACATAAGTCATTTCCACGCCTCGCTGGTAGCCCGCCAAAAAGTGTTTTCGCTAAGCTTCTGCGAAGCAACGGAACCTCCAGCCCAGCCGCCACTTCCGGCCCCAAACGGGCGCGTCTCCTGACAATGTCGGCGTCCGGAAAGCATTCACTCGACCCCCCACACCTGTCGGCCTACCCTTTCAAAGTCAGAAGAGCCCGCCCATCACTGGACCACCCGGGTGACGAGAGACGCTGCATGGGAAGTCCGCGTGTGAAGGAATAACAACCCTCCACCGCATGCAACTAGAGAGGAGAATCGTAAGATAGAAATATGAGAGGGGGCTCATGCCACCTCTCAAGGTTAGGTTAGGTTAGGTTAGGTTAGGTTAGGTTAGGTTAGGTTAGGTTAGGTTAGGTTATGTTAGGTTACGTTAGGTTAGGTTACGTTAGGTCAGGTCGGGTCAGGTCGGGTCAGGTCGGGTCAGGTCGGGTCAGGTCGGGTCAGGTCGGGTCAGGTCGGGTCAGGTCGGGTCAGGTCGGGTCAGGTCGGGTCAGGTCGGGTCAGGTCGGGTCAGGTCGGGTCAGGTCGGGTCAGGTCAGGTCAGGTCAAGTTAGGTTAGGTTAGGTTAGGTTGCGAGGTGCCAGGCTATCAGTGAATTTAACACTAAATTCTTCGAGAATCTACATATATAAATGATGCTCTAAGCCCCCTCTATTCTAACTCCGACTTTTGCTGTTGCGCAAGGATTAAAAAAAAACGCGAACTGACCATAATAGATCCTGCAAGTGGAGTATAAAAGAGTTTGGCACCTGCAATAATTTAATGTGATAAATATGTTAAATAAACGAAGGTTTCATAACGTAGTGAGAAATAATGGGTTGCTCTACCGATTAATAGAATGAAAGTTCTGTCCAAAATAACAATAGGATTTATTAAGACTAAACTAAATAATAAACAAAAACACATAAAAATTTACAATAAATCAAGTTGGCACATATTGGATACTCATACAAACACTGTAAAGTTGAAGTTGTCCCTGAACTAGAGTGTGAGGTTTAAGACGAAGTCATATGTGGAGCCAATTCCTTGCCACTCAAATCTTAAGGGAGACAGACAGCTAACCTAACAATAATTGCTGCTACTCAAGACAGAACAAAGTTAGAAAAAGACGAACAGGCGCGCTCTGCTGAGCTCTGATTATCACCTAGGAAAATCCCTGTGTGCCGGTGCTGTGGACATACATTACAAAACTGTCTTCTTGACTGCCAGGACACGATCTGGCGTACCGCAGGCGAGGGCTGGTTGCTTCGACGTCCTCGACCGAAAGGCGACTGCCGACTACTTCTAGAGCACCCGTACAGGCCGAACACACAACATTCCCGCCCCCACGACAGTGGCCATGGTTACGTTCCAATCAGCAACTCGAAAACCGGCGGAAATTCCACTCCATTGCCGGAGCACTACCATTGCACCAATGGAGATTCTTGGCGCCAATTTCTGTGCTGATTTTGCTCCGTCACGGAGCTATGCCCTGAGCAAGCCAATCACAGTTACTATCTTGCAGAGAGCGCGGGAATTTTCCCGCCACAGCTGCCTGGGTACATAAGTCATTCCCACGCCTCGCTGGTAGCCCGCCAAAAAGTGTTTTCGCTAAGCTTCTGCGAAGCAACGGAACCTCCAGCCCAGCCGCCACTTCCGGCCCCAAACGGGCGCGTCTCCTGACAATGTCGGCGTCCGGAAAGCATTCACTCGACCCCCCACACCTGTCGGCCTACCCTTTCAAAGTCAGAAGAGCCCGCCTGTCACTGGACCACCCGGGTGACGAGAGACGCTGCATGGGAAGTCCGCGTGTGAAGGAATAACAACCCTCCACCACATGCAACTAGAGAGGAGAATCGTAAGATAGAAATATGAGAGGGGGCTCATGCCACCTCTCAAGGTTAGGTTAGGTTAGATTAGGTTAGGTTAGGTTAGGTTAGGTTAGGTTAGGTTAGGTAAGGTTAGGTTAGGTTAGGTTAGGTTAGGTTAGGTTAGGTTAGGTTAGGTTAGGTTGGGTTGGGTTGGGTTGGGTAGGTTTGGGTTGGGTTGGGTTGGGTTGGGTTGGGTTGGGTTGGGTTGGGTTGGGTTGGGTTGGGTTGGGTTGGGTTGGGTTGGGTGGGGTTGGGTTAGGTTAGGTTAGGTTCGGTTAGGTTAGGTTAGCTTAGGTTAGGTTAGGTTAGGTTAGGTTAGGTTAGGTTAGGTTAGGTTAGGTTAGGTTAGGTTAGGTTAGGTTAGGTTAGGTTAGGATAGGTGAGGTGAGGTGATATGAGGTTGGGTTAGGTTAGGTTAGGTTAGGTTAGGTTAGGTTAGGTTAGGTTAGGTTAGGTTAGGTTAGGTTAGGTTAGGTTAGGTTAGGTTAGGTTAGGTTAGGTTAGGTTAGGTTAGGTTAGGTGATGTGAGGTTAGTATAGGTTAGGTTAGGTTAGGTTAGGTTAGGTTAGGTTAGGTTAGGTTAGGTTAGGTTAGGTTAGGTTAGGTTAGGTTAGGTTAGGTTAGGTTAGGTTGCGAGGTGCCGGGGCTATCAGTGAATTCAACACTAAATTCTTCGAGAATCTACATATATAAATAATGCTCTAAGCCCCCTCTATTCTAACTCCGACTTTTGCTGTTGCACAAGGATTAAAAAGAAACGCGAACTGACCGTAATAGACCCTGCAAGTGGAGTAGAAAAGAGTTTGACACCTGCAATAATTTAATTTGATAAATATGTTAAATAAACGAAGATTTCATAACGTAGTGAGAAATGATGGGTTGCTCTACCGATTAATAGAATGAAAGTTCTGTCCAAAATAACAATTGGATTTTTTAAGACTAAACTAAATAATAAACAAAAACACATAAACATTTACAATAAATCAAGTTGGCACATATTGGATACTCATACAAACACTGTAAAGGTGAAGTTGTCCCTGAACTAGATTGTGAGGTTTAAGACGAAGTCAAATGTGGAGCCAATTCCTTGCCACTCAAATCTTAAGGGAGACAGACAGCTAACCTAACAATAATTGCTGCTACTCAAGACAGAACAAAGTTAGAAAAAGACGAACAGGCACGCTCTGCTGAGCTCTGATTATCACCTAGGTAAATCCCTGTCTGCCGGTGCTGCGGACATACATTACCAAACTGTCTTCTTGACTGCCAGGACACGATCTGGCGTACCGCAGGCGAGGGCTGGTTGCTTCGACGTCCTCGACCGAAAGGCGACTGCCGACTACTTCTAGAGCACCCGTACAGGCCGAACACACAACATTCCCGCCCCCACGACAGTGGCCGTGGTTACGTTCCAATCAGCAACTCGAAAACCGGCGGAAATTCCACTCCATTGCCGGAGCACTACCATTCCACCAATGGAGATTCTTGGCGCCAATTTCTGTGCTGATTTTGCTCCGTCACGGAGCTATGCCCTGAGCAAGCCAATCACAGTTACTATCTTGCAGAAAGCGCGGGAATTTTCCCGCCACAGCTGCCTGGGTACATAAGTCATTCCCATACCTCGCTGGTAGCCCGCCAGAATGTGTTTTCGCTAAGCTTCTGCGAAGCAACGGAACCTCCAGCCCAGCCGCCACTTCCGGCCCCAAACGGGTGCGTCTCCTGACAATGTCGGCGTCCGGAAAGCATTCACTCGACCCCCCACACCTGTCGGCCTACCCTTTCAAAGTCAGAAGAACCCGCCCGTCACTGGACCACCCGGGTGACGAGAGACGCTGCATGGGAAGTCCGCGTGTGAAGGAATAACAACCCTCCACCGCATGCAACTAGAAAGGAGAATCGTAAGATAGAAATATGAGAGGGGGCTCATGCCACCTCTCAAGGTTAGGTTAGGTTAGGTTAGGTTAGGTTAGGTAAGGTTAGGTTAGGTTAGGTTAGGTTAGGTTAGGTTACGTTAGGTTACGTTAGGTTAGGTTACGTTAGGTCAGGTCGGGTCAGGTCGGGTCAGGTCGGGTCAGGTCGGGTCAGGTCGGGTCAGGTCGGGTCAGGTCGGGTCAGGTCGGGTCAGGTCGGGTCAGGTCGGGTCAGGTCGAATCAGGTCGGGTCAGGTCGGGTCAGGTCGGGTCAGGTCGGGTCAGGTCGGGTCAGGTCGGGTCAGGTCGGGTCAGGTCGGGTCAGGTCAGGTCAGGTTAGGTTAGGTTGTGAGGTGCCGGGGCTATCAGTGAATTTAACACTAAATTCTTCGAGAATCTACATATATAAATGATGCTCTAAGCCCCCTCTATTCTAACTCCGACTTTTGCTGTTGCACAAGGATTGAAAAGAAACGCGAACTGACCGTAATAGACCCTGCAAGTGGAGTAGAAAAGAGTTTGGCACCTGCAATAATTTAATTTGATAAATACGTTAAATAAACGAAGATTTCATAACGTAGTGAGAAATGATGGGTTGCTCTACCGATTAATAGAATGAAAGTTCTGTCCAAAATAGCAATTGGATTTTTTAAGACTAAACTAAATAATAAACAAAAACACATAAACATTTACAATAAATCAAGTTGGCACATATTGGATACTCATACAAACACTGTAAAGGTGAAGTTGTCCCTGAACTAGATTGTGAGGTTTAAGACGAAGTCATATGTGGAGCCAATTCCTTGCCACTCAAATCTTAAGGGAGACAGACAGCTAACCTAACAATAATTGCTGCTACTCAAGACAGAACAAAGTTAGAAAGAGACGAACAGGCGCGCTCTGCTGAGCTCTGATTATCACCTAGGAAAATCCCTGTCTGCCGGTGCTGTGGACATACATTACAAAACTGTCTTCTTGACTGCCAGGACGCGATCTGGCGTACCGCAGGCGAGGGCTGGTTGCTTCGACGTCCTCGACCGAAAGGCGACTGCCGACTACTTCTAGAGCACCCGTACAGGCCGAACACACAACATTCCCGCCCCCACGACAGTGGCCGTGGTTACGTTCCAATCAGCAACTAGAAAACCGGCGGAAATTCCACTCCATTGCCGGAGCACTACCATTCCACCAATGGAGATTCTTGGCGCCAATTTCTGTGCTGATTTTGCTCCGTCACGGAGCTATGCCCTGAGCAAGCCAATCACAGTTACTATCTTGCAGAGAGCGCGGGAATTTTCCCGCCACAGCTGCCTGGGTACATAAGTCATTCCCACGCCTCGCTGGTAGCCCGCCAAAAAGTGTTTTCGCTAAGCTTCTGCGAAGCAACGGAACCTCCAGACCAGCCGCCACTTCCGGCCGCAAACGGGCGCGTCTCCTGACAATGTCGGCGTCCGGACAGCATTCACTCGACCCCCCACACCTGTCGGCCTACCCTTTCAAAGTCAGAAGAGCCCGCCTGTCACTGGACCACCCGGGTGACGAGAGACGCTGCATGGGAAGTCCGCGTGTGAAGGAATAACAACCCTCCACCGCATGCAACTAGAGAGGAGAATCGTAAGATAGAAATATGAGAGGGGGCTCATGCCACCTCTCAAGGTTAGGTTAGGTTAGGTTAGGTTAGGTTAGGTTAGGTTAGGTTAGGTTAGGTAAGGTTGCGAGGTGCCGGGACTATCAGTGAATTTAACACTAAATTCTTCGAGAATCTACATATATAAATGATGCTCTAAGCCCCCTCTATTCTAACTCCGACTTTTGCTGTTGCACAAGGATTAAAAAGAAACGCGAACTGACCGTAATAGACCCTGCAAGTGGAGTAGAAAAGAGTTTGGCACCTGCAATAATTTAATTTGATAAATATGTTAAATGAACGAAGGTTTCATAACGTAGTGAGAAATGATGGGTTGCTCTACCGATTAATAGAATGAAAGTTCTGTCCAAAATAACAATAGGATTTATTAAGACTATACTAAATAATAAACAAAAACACATAAACATTTACAATAAATCAAGTTGGCACATATTGGATACTCATACAAACACTGTAAAGGTGAAGTTGTCCCTGAACTAGATTGTGAGGTTTAAGACGAACCATATGTGGAGCCAATTCCTTGCCACTCAAATCTTAAGGCAGACAGACAGCTAACCTAACAATAATTGCTGCTTCTCAAGACAGAACAAAGTTAGAAAAAGACGAACAGGCGCGCTCTGCTGAGCTCTGATTATCATCTAGGAAAATCCCTGTCTGCCGGTGCTGCGGACATACATTACCAAACTGTCTTCTTGACTGCCAGGACACGATCTGGCGTACCGCAGGCGAGGGCTGGTTGCTTCGACGTCCTCGACCGAAAGGCGACTGCCGACTACTTCTAGAGCACCCGTACAGGCCGAACACACAACATTCCCGCCCCCACGACAGTGGCCGTGGTTACGTTCCAATCAGCAACTCGAAAACCGGCGGAAATTCCACTCCATTGCCGGAGCACTACCATTCCACCAATGGAGATTCTTGGCGCCAATTTCTGTGCTGATTTTGCTCCGTCACGGAGCTATGCCCTGAGCAAGCCAATCACAGTTACTATCTTGCAGAAAGCGCGGGAAATTTCCCGCCACAGCTGCCTGGGTACATAAGTCATTCCCACGTCTCGCTGGTAGCCCGCCAAAAGGTGTTCTCGCTAAGCTTCTGCGAAGCAACGGAACCTCCAGCCCAGCCGCCACTTCCCGCCCCAAACGGGCGCGTCTCGTGACAATGTCGGCGTCCGGAAAGCATTCACTCGACCCCCCACACCTGTCGGCCTACCCTTTCAAAGTCAGAAGAGCCCGCCTGTCACTGGACCACCCGGGTGACGAGAGACGCTGCATGGGAAGTCCGCGTGTGAAGGAATAACAACCCTCCACCGCATGCAACTAGAGAGGAGAATCGTAAGATAGAAATATGAGAGGGGGCTCATGCCACCTCTCAAGGTTAGGTTAAGTTGGGTTAGGTTAGGTTAGGTTAGGTTAGGTTAGGTTAGGTTAGGTTAGGTTAGGTTAGGTTAGGTTAGGTTAGGTTAGGTTAGGTTAGGTTAGGTTAGGTTAGGTTAAGTTAGGTTAGGTTAGGTTAGGTTGGGTTGGGTTGGGTTGGGTTAGGTTGGGTTGGGTTGGGTTGTGTTGGGTTGGGTTGGGTTGGGTTGGGTTGGGTTGGGTTGGGTTGGGTTGGCTTGGGTGGGGTTGGGTTAGGTTAGGTTAGGTTAGGTTAGGTTAGGTTAGGTTAGGTTAGGTTAGGTTAGGTTAGGTTAGGTTAGGTTAGGTTAGGTTAGGTTAGGTTAGGTTAGGTTAGGTTAGGTTAGGATAGGTGAGGTGAGGTGATATGAGGTTAGGTTAGGTTAGGTTAGGTTAGGTTAGGTTAGGTTAGGTTAGGTTAGGTTAGGATAGTTTAGGTTAGGTTAGGTTAGGTTAGGTTAGGTTAGGTTAGGTTAGGTTAGGTTAGGTTAGGTTAGGTTAGGTTAGGTGAGGTGAGGTGATGTGAGGTTAGGATAGGTTAGGTTAGGTTAGGTTAGGTTAGGTTAGGTTAGGTTAGGTTAGGTTAGGTTAGGTTAGGTTAGGTTAGGTTGCGAGGTGCTGGGGCTATCAGTGAATTTAACACTAAATTCTTCGAGAATCTACATATATAAATGATGCTCTAAGCCCCCTCTATTCTAACTCCGACTTTTGCTGTTGCACAAGGATTAAAAAGAAACGCGAACTGACCGTAATAGACCCTGCAAGTGGAGTAGAAAAGAGTTTGGCACCTGCAATAATTTAATTTGATAAATATGTTAAATAAACGAAGATTTCATAACGTAGTGAGAAATGATGGGTTGCTCTACCGATTAATAGAATGAAAGTTCTGCCCAAATTACCAATTGGATTTTTTAAGACTAAACTAAATAATAAACAAAAACACATAAACATTTACAATAAATCAAGTTGGCACATATTGGATACTCATACAAACACTGTAAAGGTGAAGTTGTCCCTGAACTAGATTGTGAGGTTTAAGACGAAGTCATATGTGGGGCCAATTCCTTGCCACTCAAATCTTAAGGGAGACAGACAGCTAACCTAACAATAATTGCTGCTACTCAAGACAGAACAAAGTTAGAAAAAGACGAACAGGCACGCTCTGCTGAGCTCTGATTATCACCTAGGTAAATCCCTGTCTGCCGGTGCTGCGGACATACATTACCAAACTGTCTTCTTGACTGCCAGGACACGATCTGGCGTACCGCAGGCGAGGGCTGGTTGCTTCGACGTCCTCGACCGAAAGGCGACTGCCGACTACTTCTAGAGCACCCGTACAGGCCGAACACACAACATTCCCGCCCCCACGACAGTGGCCGTGGTTACGTTCCAATCAGCAACTCGAAAACCGGCGGAAATTCCACTCCATTGCCGGAGCACTACCATTCCACCAATGGAGATTCTTGGCGCCAATTTCTGTGCTGATTTTGCTCCGTCACGGAGCTATGCCCTGAGCAAGCCAATCACAGTTACTATCTTGCAGAAAGCGCGGGAATTTTCCCGCCACAGCTGCCTGGGTACATAAGTCATTTCCACGCCTCGCTGGTAGCCCGCCAAAAAGTGTTTTCGCTAAGCTTCTGCGAAGCAACGGAACCTCCAGCCCAGCCGCCACTTCTGGCCCCAAACGGGCGCGTCTCCTGACAATGTCGGCGTCCGGAAAGCATTCACTCGACCCCCCACACCTGTCGGCCTACCCTTTCAAAGTCAGAAGAGCCCGCCCATCACTGGACCACCCGGGTGACGAGAGACGCTGCATGGGAAGTCCGCGTGTGAAGGAATAACAACCCTCCACCGCATGCAACTAGAGAGGAGAATCGTAAGATAGAAATATGAGAGGGGGCTCATGCCACCTCTCAAGGTTAGGTTAGGTTAGGTTAGGTTAGGTTAGGTTAGGTTAGGTTACGTTAGGTTAGGTTAGGTTACGTTAGGTTACGTTAGGTTAGGTTACGTTAGGTCAGGTCGGGTCAGGTCGGGTCAGGTCGGGTCAGGTCGGGTCAGGTCGGGTCAGGTCGGGTCAGGTCGGGTCAGGTTGGGTCAGGTCGGGTCAGGTCGGGTCAGGTCGGGTCAGGTCGGGTCAGGTCGGGTCAGGTCGGGTCAGGTCAGGTCAGGTCGGGTCAGGTCGGGTCAGGTCAGGTCAGGTCAAGTTAGGTTAGGTTAGGTTAGGTTGCGAGGTGCCAGGCTATCAGTGAATTTAACACTAAATTCTTCGAGAATCTACATATATAAATGATGCTCTAAGCCCCCTCTATTCTAACTCCGACTTTTGCTGTTGCGCAAGGATTAAAAAAAAACGCGAACTGACCATAATAGATCCTGCAAGTGGAGTATAAAAGAGTTTGGCACCTGCAATAATTTAATGTGATAAATATGTTAAATAAACGAAGGTTTCATAACGTAGTGAGAAATGATGGGTTGCTCTACCGATTAATAGAATGAAAGTTCTGTCCAAAATAACAATAGGATTTATTAAGACTAAACTAAATAATAAACAAAAACACATAAAAATTTACAATAAATCAAGTTGGCACATATTGGATACTCATACAAACACTGTAAAGTTGAAGTTGTCCCAGAACTAGAGTGTGAGGTTTAAGATGAAGTCATATGTGGAGCCAATTCCTTGCCACTCAAATCTTAAGGGAGACAGACAGCTAACCTAACAATAATTGCTACTATTCAAGACACAACAAAGTTAGAAAAAGACGAATAGGCGCGCTCTGCTGAGCTCTGATTATCACCTAGGAAAATCCCTGTCTGCCGGTGCTGTGGACATACATTACCAAAGTGTCTTCTTGACTGCCAGGACGCGATCTGGCGTACCGCAGGCGAGGGCTGGTTGCTTCGACGTCCTCGACCGAAAGGCGACTGCCGACTACTTCTAGAGCACCCGTACAGGCCGAACACACAACATTCCCGCCCCCACGACACTGGCCGTGGTTACGTTCCAATCAGCAACTCGAAAACCGGCGGAAATTCCACTCCATTGCCGGAGCACTACCATTCCAACAATGGAGATTCTTGGCGCCAATTTCTGTGCTGATTTTGCTCCGTCACGGAGCTATGCCCTGAGCAAGCCAATCACAGTTACTATCTTGCAGAGAGCGCGGGAATTTTCCCGCCACAGCTGCCTGGGTACATAAGTCATTCCCACGCCTCGCTGGTAGCCCGCCAAAAAGTGTTTTCGCTAAGCTTCTGCGAAGCAACGGAACCTCCAGACCAGCCGCCACTTCCGGCCCCAAACGGGCGCGTCTCCTGACAATGTCGGCGTCCGGAAAGCATTCACTCGACCCCCCACACCTGTCGGCCTACCCTTTCAAAGTCAGAAGAGCCCGCCTGTCACTGGACCACCCGGGTGACGAGAGACGCTGCATGGGAAGTCCGCGTGTGAAGGAATAACAACCCTCCACCGCATGCAACTAGAGAGGAGAATCGTAAGATAGAAATATGAGAGGGGGCTCATGCCACCTCTCAAGGTTAGGTTAGGTTAGGTTAGGTTAGGTTAGGTTAGGTTGGGTTAGGTTAGATTAGGTTAGGTTAGGTTACGTTAGGTTAGGTTAGGTTAGGTTAGGTTAGGTTAGGTTAGGTGAGGTGAGGTGAGGTTAGGTTAGGTTAGGTTAGGTTAGGTTAGGTTAGGTTAGGTTAGGTTAGGTTAGGTTAGGTTAGGTTAGGTTAGGTTAGGTTAGGTTAGGTTAGGTAAGGTTGCGAGGTGCCGGGGCTATCAGTGAATTTAACACTAAATTCTTCGAGAATCTACATATATAAATGATGCTCTAAGCCCCCTCTATTCTAACTCCGACTTTTGCTGTTGCACAAGGATTAAAAAGAAACGCGAACTGACCGTAATAGACCCTGCAAGTGGAGTAGAAAAGAGTTTGGCACCTGCAATAATTTAATTTGATAAATATGTGAAATGAACGAAGGTTTCATAACGTAGTGAGAAATGATGGGTTGCTCTACCGATTAATAGAATGAAAGTTCTGTCCAAAATAACAATAGGATTTATTAAGACTAGACTAAATAATAAATAAAACACATAAACATTTACAATAAATCAAGTTGGCACATATTGGATACTCATACAAACACTGTAAAGGTGAAGTTGTCCTTGAACTAGATTGTGAGGTTTAAGACGAAGTCATATGTGGAGCCAATTCCTTGCCACTCAAATCTTAAGGGAGACAGACAGCTAACCTAACAATAATTGCTGCTACTCAAGACAGAACAAAGTTAGAAAAAGACGAACAGGCGCGCTGTGCTGAGCTGTGATTATCACCTAGGAAAATCCCTGTCTGCCGGTGCTGCGGACATACATTACCAAACTGTCTTCTTGAATGCCAGGACACGATCTGGCGTACCGCAGGCGAGGGCTGGTTGCTTCGACGTCCTCGACCGAAAGGCGACTGCCGACTACTTCTAGAGCACCCGTACAGGCCGAACACACAACATTCCCGCCCCCACGACAGTGGCCGTGGTTACGTTCCAATCAGCAACTTGAAAAACGGCGGAAATTCCACTCCATTGCCGGAGCACTACCATTCCACCAATGGAGATTCTTGGCGCCAATTTCTGTGCTGATTTTGCTCCGTCACGGAGCTATGCCCTGAGCAAGCCAATCACAGTTACTATCTTGCAGAAAGCGCGGGAAATTTCCCGCCACAGCTGCCTGGGTACATAAGTCATTCCCACGCCTCGCTGGTAGCCCGCCAAAAGGTGTTCTCGCTAAGCTTCTGCGAAGCAACGGAACCTCCAGCCCAGCCGCCACTTCCCGCCCCAAACGGGCGCGTCTCGTGACAATATCGGCGTCCGGAAAGCATTCACTCGACCCCCCACACCTGTCGGCCTACCCTTTCAAAGTCAGAAGAGCCCGCCTGTCACTGGACCACCCGGGTGACGAGAGACGCTGCATGGGAAGTCCGCTTGTGAAGGAATAACAACCCTCCACCGCATGCAACTAGAGACGAGAATCGTAACATAGAAATATGAGAGGGGGCCCATGCCACCTCTCAAGGTTACGTTAGGTTAGGTTAGGTTAGGTTAGGTTAGGTTAGGTTAGGTTAGGTTAGGTTAGGTTAGGTTAGGTTAGGTTAGGTTAAGTTAGGTTAGGTTAGGTTAGGTTAGGTTAGGTAAGGTTAGATTAGGTTAGGTTGGGTTGGGTTGGGTTGGGTTGGGTTGGGTTGGGATGGGTTGGGTTGGGTTGGGTTGGGTTGGGTTGGGTTGGGTTGGGTGGGGTTGGGTTAGGTTAGGTTAGGTTAGGTTAGGTTAGGTTAGATTAGGTTAGGTTAGGTTAGGTTAGGTTAGGTTAGGTTAGGTTAGGTTAGGTTGAGTTAGGTTAGGTTAGGTTAGGTTAGGTTAGGTTAGGTTGAGTTACGTTAGGTTAGGTTAGGTTAGGTTAGGTTAGGTTAGGTTAGGTTAGGTTAGGTTACGTTAGGTTAGGTTAGGTTAGGTTAGGTTAGGTTAGGTGAGGTTACGTTAGGTTAGGTTAGGTTAGGTTAGGTTAGGTTAGGTTAGGTTAGGTTAGGTTAGGTCAGGTTAGGTTAGGTTAGGTTGCGAGGTGCCGGGGCTATCAGTGAATTTAACACTAAATTCTTCGAGAATCTACATATATAAATGATGCTCTAAGCCCCCTCTATTCTAACTCCGACTTTTGCTGTTGCACAAGGATTAAAAAGAAACGTGAACTGACCGTAATAGACCCTGCAAGTGGAGTAGAAAGGAGTTTGGCACCTGCAATAATTTAATTTGATAAATATGTTAAATAAACGAAGGTTTCATAACGTAGTGAGAAATGATGGGTTGCTCTACCGATTAATAGAATGAAAGTTCTGTGCAAAATAACCATAGGATGTATTAAGACTAAACTAAATAACAAACAAAAACACATAAACATTTACAATATATCAAGTTGGCACATATTGGATACTCATACAAGCACTGTAAAGGTGAAGTTGTCCCTGAACTAGATTGTGAGGTTTAAGACGAAGTCATATGTGGAGCCAATTCCTTGCCACTCAAATCTTAAGGGAGACAGACAGCTAACCTAACAATAATTTCTACTACTCAAGACAGAACAAAGTTAGAAAAAGACGAACAGGCGCGCTCTGCTGAGCTCTGATTATCACCTAGGAAAATCCCTGTCTGCCGGTGCTGCGGACATACATTACCAAACTGTCTTCTTGACTGCCAGGACACGATCTGGCGTACCGCAGGCGAGGGCTGGTTGCTTCGACGTCCTCGACCGAAAGGCGACTGCCGACTACTTCTAGAGCACCCGTACAGGCCGAACACACAACATTCCCGCCCCCACGACAGTGGCCGTGGTTACGTTCCAAACAGCAACTCGAAAACCGGCGGAAATTCCACTCCATTACCGGAGCACTACCATTCCACCAATGGAGATTCTTGGCGCCAATTTCTGTCCTGATTTTGCTCCGTCACGGAGCTATGCCCTGAGCAAGCCAATCACAGTTACTATCTTGCAGAAAGCGTGGGAATTTTCCCGCCACAGCTGCCTGGGTACATAAGTCATTCCCACGCCTCGCTGGTAGCCCGCCAGAATGTGTTTTCGCTAAGCTTCTGCGAAGCAACGGAACCTCCAGCCCAGCCGCCACTTCCGGCCCCAAACGGGCTCGTCTCCTGACAATGTCGGCGTCCGGAAAGCATTCACTCGACCCCCCACAACTGTCAGCCTACCCTTTCAAAGTCAGAAGAGCCCGCCTGTCACTGGACCACCCGGGTGACGAGAGACGCTGCATGGGAAGTCCGCATGTGAAGGAATAACAACACTCCACAGCATGCAACTATAGAGGAGAATCGTAAGATAGAAATATGAGAGGGGGCTCATGCCACCTCTCAAGGTTAGGTTAGGTTAGGTTAGGTTAGGTTAGGTTAGGTTAGGTTAGGTTAGGTTAGGTTAGGTTAGGTTAGGTTAGGTTAGGTTAGGTTAGGTTAGGTTAGGTTAGGTTAGGTTAGGTTAGGTTAGGTTAGGTTAGGTTGCGAGGTGCCGGGGCTATTAGTGAATTTAACACTAAATTCTTCGAGAATCTACATATATAAATGATGCTCTAAGCCCCCTCTATTCTAACTCCGACTTTTGCTGTTGCACAAGGATTAAAAAGAAACGCAAACTGACCGTAATAGACCCTGCAAGTGGAGTAGAAAAGAGTTTGGCACCTGCAATAATTTAATTTGATAAATATGTTAAATAAACGAAGGTTTCATAACGTAGTGAGAAATGATGGGTTGCTCTACCGATTAATAGAATGAAAGTTCTGTCCAAAATAACAATAGGATTTATTAAGACTAAACTAAATAATAAACAAAAACACATAAACATTTACAATAAATCAAGTTGGCACATATTGGATACTCATACAAACACTGTAAAGGTGAAGTTGTCCCTGAACTAGATTGTGAGGTTTAAGACGAAGTCATATGTGGAGCCAATTCCTTGCTACTCAAATCTTAAGGGAGACAGACAGCTAAACTAACAATAATTGCTGCTACTCAAGACAGAACAAAGTTAGAAAAAGACGAACAGGCGCGCTCTGCTGAGCTCTGATTATCACCTAGGAAAATCCCTGTCTGCCGGTGCTGCGGACATACATTACCAAACTGTCTTCTTGACTGCCAGGACACGATCTGGCGTACCGCAGGCGAGGGCTGGTTGCTTCGACGTCCTCGACCGAAAGGCGACTGCCGACTACTTCTAGAGCACCCGTACAGGCCGAACACACAACATTCCCGCCCCCACGACAGTGGCCGTGGTTACGTTCCAATCAGCAACTCGAAAACCGGCGGAAATTCCACTCCATTGCCGGAGCACTACCATTGCACCAATGGAGATTCTTGGCGCCAATTTCTGTGCTGATTTTGCTCCGTCACGGAGCTATGCCCTGAGCAAGCCAATCACAGTTACTATCTTGCAGAAAGCGCGGGAATTTTCCCGCCACAGCTGCCTGGGTACATAAGTCATTCCCACGCCTCGCTGGTAGCCCGCCAAAAAGTGTTTTCGCTAAGCTTCTGCGAAGCAACGGAACCTCCAGCCCAGCCGCCACTTCCGGCCCCAAACGGGCGCGCCTCCTGACAATGTCCGCGTCCGGAAAGCATTCACTCGACCCCCCCCACCTGTCGGCCTACCCTTTCAAAGTCAGAAGAGACCGCCTGTCACTGGACCACCCGGGTGACGAGAGACGCTTCATGGGAAGTCCACGTGTGAAGGAATAACAACCCTCCACCGCATGCGACTAGAGAGGAGAATCGTAAGATAGAAATATGAGAGGGGGCTCATGCCACCTCTCAAGGTTAGGTTAGGTTAGGTTAGGTTAGGTTAGGTTAGGTTAGGTTAGGTTAGGTTAGGTTAGGTTAGGTTAGGTTAGGTTAGGTTAGGTTAGGTTAGGTTAGGTTAGGTTAGGTTAGGTTAGGTTAGGTTAGGTTAGGTTAGGTTAGGTTAGGTTAGGTTAGGTTAGGTTAGGTTAGGTTAGGTTAGGTTAGGTTAGGTTAGGTTAGGTTAGGTTAGGTTAGGTTAGGTTAGGTTAGGTTAGGTTAGGTTAGGTTAGGTTAGGTTAGGTTAGGTTAGGTTAGGTTAGGTTAGGTTAGGTTAGGTTAGGTTAGGTTAGGTTAGGTTAGGTTAGGTTAGGTTAGGTTAGGTTAGGTTAGGTTAGGTTAGGTTAGGTTAGGTTAGGTTAGGTTAGGTTAGGTTAGGTTAGGTTAGGTTAGGTTAGGTTAGGTTAGGTTAGGTTAGGTTAGGTTAGGTTAGGTTAGGTTAGGTTAGGTTAGGTTAGGTTAGGTTAGGTTAGGTTAGGTTAGGTTAGGTTAGGTTAGGTTAGGTTAGGTTAGGTTAGGTTAGGTTAGGTTAGGTTAGGTTAGGTTGCGAGGTGCCGGGGCTATCAGTGAATTTAACACTAAATTCTTCGAGAATCTACATATATAAATGATGCTCTAAGCCCCCTCTATTCTAACTCCGACTTTTACTGTTGCACAAGGATTAAAAAGAAACGCGAACTGACCGTAATAGACCCTGCAAGTGGAGTAGAAAAGAGTTTGGCACCTGCAATAATTTAATTTGATAAATATGTTAAATAAACGAAGGTTTGATAACGTAGTGCGAAGTGATGGGTTGCTCTACCGATTAATAGAATGAAAGTTCTGTGCAAAATAACAATAGGATTTATTAAGACTAAACTTAATAATAAACAAAAACACATAAACATTTACAATAAATCAAGTTGGCACATATTGGATACACATACAAACACTGTAAAGGTGAAGTTGTCCCTGAACTAGATTGTGAGGTTTAAGACGAAGTCATATGTGGAGCCAATTCCTTGCCACTCAAATCTTAAGGGAGACAGACAGCTAACCTAACAATAATTGCTGCTACTCAAGACAGAACAAAGTTAGAAAAAGACGAACAGGCGCGCTCTGCTGAGCTCTGATTATCACCTAGGAAAATCCCTGTCTGCCGGTGCTGCGGACATACATTACCAAACTGTCTTCTTGACTGCCAGGACACGATCTGGCGTACCGCAGGCGAGGGCTGGTTGCTTCGACGTCCTCGACCGAAAGGCGACTGCCGACTACTTCTAGAGCACCCGTACAGGCCGAACACGCAACATTCCCGCCCCCACGACAGTGGCCGTGGTTACGTTCCAATCAGCAACTCGAAAACCGGCGGAAATTCCACTCCATTGCCGGAGCACTACCATTCCACCAATGGAGATTCTTGGCGCCAATTTCTGTGCTGATTTTGCTCCGTCACGGAGCTATGCCCTGAGCAAGCCAATCACAGTTACTATCTTGCAGAAAGCGCGGGAATTTTCCCGCCACAGCTGCCTGGGTACATAAGTCATTCCCACACCTCGCTGGTAGCCCGCCAGAATGTGTTTTCGCTAAGCTTCTGCGAAGCAACGGAACCTCCAGCCCAGCCGCCACTTCCGGCCCCAAACGGGCGCGTCTCCTGACAATGTCAGCGTCCGGAAAGCATTCACTCGACCCCCCACACCTGTCAGCCTACCCTTTCAAAGTCAGAAGAGCCCGCCTGTCACTGCACGACCCGGGTGACGAGAGATGCTGCATGGGAAGTCCGCATGTGAAGGAATAACAACACTCCACCGCATGCAACTAGAGAGGAGAATCATAAGATAGAAATATGAGAGGGGGCTCATGCCACCTCTCAAGGTTAGGTTAGGTTAGGTTAGGTTAGGTTAGGTTAGGTTAGGTTAGGTTAGGTTAGGTTAGGTTAGGTTAGGTTAGGTTTGGTTAGGTTAGGTTAGGTTAGGTTAGGTTAGGTTAGGTTAGGTTAGGTTAGGTTAGGTTAGGTTAGGTTAGGTTAGGTTAGGTTAGGTTAGGTTAGGTTAGGTTAGGTTAGGTTAGGTTAGGTTAGGTTAGGTTAGGTTAGGTTAGGTTAGGTTAGGTTAGGTTAGGTTAGGTTAGGTTAGGTTAGGTTAGGTTAGGTTAGGTTAGGTTAGGTTAGGTTAGGTTAGGTTAGGTTAGGTTAGGTTAGGTTAGGTTAGGTTAGGTTAGGTTAGGTTAGGTTAGGTTAGGTTAGGTTAGGTTAGGTTAGGTTAGGTTAGGTTAGGTTAGGTTAGGTTAGGTTAGGTTAGGTTAGGTTAGGTTAGGTTAGGTTAGGTTAGGTTAGGTTAGGTTAGGTTAGGTTAGGTTAGGTTAGGTTAGGTTAGGTTAGGTTAGGTTAGGTTAGGTTAGGTTAGGTTAGGTTAGGTTAGGTTAGGTTAGGTTAGGTTAGGTTAGGTTAGGTTAGGTTAGGTTAGGTTAGGTTAGGTTAGGTTAGGTTAGGTTAGGTTAGGTTAGGTTAGGTTAGGTTAGGTTAGGTTAGGTTAGGTTAGGTTAGGTTAGGTTAGGTTAGGTTAGGTTAGGTTAGGTTAGGTTAGGTTAGGTTAGGTTAGGTTAGGTTGCGAGGTGCCGGGGCTATCAGTGAATTTAACACTAAATTCTTCGAGAATCTACATATATAAATGATGCTCTAAGCCCCCTCTATTCTAACTCCGACTTTTGCTGTTGCACAAGGATTAAAAAGAAACGTGAACTGACCGTAATAGACCCTGCAAGTGGAGTAGAAAAGAGTTTGGCACCTGCAATAATTTAATTTGATAAATATGTTAAATAAACGAAGATTTCATAACGTAGTGAGAAATGATGGGTTGCTCTACCGATTAATAGAATGAAAGTTCTGTGCAAAATAACCATAGGATGTATTAAGACTAAACTAAATAACAAACAAAAACACATAAACATTTGCAATATATCAAGTTGGCACATATTGGATACTCATACAAGCACTGTAAAGGTGAAGTTGTCCCTGAACTAGATTGTGAGGTTTAAGACGAAGTCATATGTGGAGCCAATTCCTTGCCACTCAAATCTTAAGGGAGACAGACAGCTAACCTAACAATAATTTCTACTACTCAAGACAGAACAAAGTTAGAAAAAGACGAACAGGCGCGCTCTGCTGAGCTCTGATTATCACCTAGGAAAATCCCTGTCTGCCGGTGCTGCGGACATACATTACCAAACTGTCTTCTTGACTGCCAGGACACGATCTGGCGTACCGCAGGCGAGGGCTGGTTGCTTCGACGTCCTCGACCGAAAGGCGACTGCCGACTACTTCTAGAGCACCCGTACAGGCCGAACACACAACATTCCCGCCCCCACGACAGTGGCCGTGGTTACGTTCCAAACAGCAACTCGAAAACCGGCGGAAATTCCACTCCATTACCGGAGCACTACCATTCCACCAATGGAGATTCTTGGCGCCAATTTCTGTCCTGATTTTGCTCCGTCACGGAGCTATGCCCTGAGCAAGCCAATCACAGTTACTATCTTGCAGAAAGCGCGGGAATTTTCCCGCCACAGCTGCCTGGGTACATAAGTCATTCCCACGCCTCGCTGGTAGCCCGCCAAAAAGTGTTTTCGCTAAGCTTCTGCGAAGCAACGGAACCTCCAGCCCAGCCGCCACTTCCGGCCCCAAACGGGCGCGCCTCCTGACAATGTCCGCGTCCGGAAAGCATTCACTCGACCCCCCCCCACCTGTCGGCCTACCCTTTCAAAGTCAGAAGAGACCGCCTGTCACTGGACCACCCGGGTGACGAGAGACGCTTCATGGGAAGTCCACGTGTGAAGGAATAACAACCCTCCACCGCATGCGACTAGAGAGGAGAATCGTAAGATAGAAATATGAGAGGGGGCTCATGCCACCTCTCAAGGTTAGGTTAGGTTAGGTTAGGTTAGGTTAGGTTAGGTTAGGTTAGGTTAGGTTAGGTTAGGTTAGGTTAGGTTAGGTTAGGTTAGGTTAGGTTAGGTTAGGTTAGGTTAGGTTAGGTTAGGTTAGGTTAGGTTAGGTTAGGTTAGGTTAGGTTAGGTTAGGTTAGGTTAGGTTAGGTTAGGTTAGGTTAGGTTAGGTTAGGTTAGGTTAGGTTAGGTTAGGTTAGGTTAGGTTAGGTTAGGTTAGGTTAGGTTAGGTTAGGTTAGGTTAGGTTAGGTTAGGTTAGGTTAGGTTAGGTTAGGTTAGGTTAGGTTAGGTTAGGTTAGGTTAGGTTAGGTTAGGTTAGGTTAGGTTAGGTTAGGTTAGGTTAGGTTAGGTTAGGTTAGGTTAGGTTAGGTTAGGTTAGGTTAGGTTAGGTTAGGTTAGGTTAGGTTAGGTTAGGTTAGGTTAGGTTAGGTTAGGTTGCGAGGTGCCGGGGCTATCAGTGAATTTAACACTAAATTCTTCGAGAATCTACATATATAAATGATGCTCTAAGCCCCCTCTATTCTAACTCCGACTTTTGCTGTTGCACAAGGATTAAAAAGAAACGCGAACTGACTGTAATAGACCCTGCAAGTGGAGTAGAAAAGAGTTTGGCACCTGCAATAATTTAATTTGATAAATATGTTAAATAAACGAAGGTTTCATAACGTAGTGAGAAATGATGGGTTGCTCTAACGATTAATAGAATGAAAGTTCTGTCCAAAATAACAATAGGATTTACTAAGACTAAACTAAATAATAAACAAAAACACATAAACATTTACAATAAATCAAGTTGGCACATATTGGATACTCATACAAACACTGTAAAGGTGAAGTTGTCCCTGAACTAGATTGTGAGGTTTAAGACGAAGTCATATGTGGAGCCAATTCCTTGCCACTCAAATCTTAAGGGAGACAGACAGCTAACCTAACAATAATTGCTGCTACTCAAGACAGAACAAAGTTAGAAAAAGACGAACAGGCGCGCTCTGCTGAGCTCTGATTATCACCTAGGAAAATTCCTGTCTGCCGGTGCTGCGGACATACATTACCAAACTGTCTTCTTGACTGCCAGGACACGATCTGGCGTACCGCAGGCGAGGGCTGGTTGCTTCGACGTCCTCGACCGAAAGGCGACTGCCGACTACTTCTAGAGCACCCGTACAGGCCGAACACACAACATTCCCGCCCCCACGACACTGGCCGTGGTTACGTTTCAATCAGCAACTCGAAAACCGGCGGAAATTCCACTCCATTGCCGGAGCACTACCATTCCACCAATGGAGATTCTTGGCGCCAATTTCTGTGCTGATTTTGCTCCGTCACGGAGCTATGCCCTGAGCAAGCCAATCACAGTTACTATCTTGCAGAAAGTGCGGGAATTTTCCCGCCACAGCTGCCTGGGTACATAAGTCATACCCACGCCTTGCTGGTAGCCCGCCAGAATGTGTTTTCGCTAAGCTTCTGCGAAGCAACGGAACCTCCAGCCCAGCCGCCACTTCCGGCCCCAAACGGGCGCGTCTCCTGACAATGTCGGCGTCCGGAAAGCATTCACTCGACCCCCCACATCTGTCAGCCTACCCTTTCAAAGTCAGAAGAGCCCGCCTGTCACTGGACCACCCGGGTGACGAAAGATGCTGCATGGGAAGTCCGCATGTGAAGGAATAACAACACTCCACCGCATGCAACTAGAGAGGAGAATCATAAGATAGAAATATGAGAGGGGGCTCATGCCACCTCTCAAGGTTAGGTTAGGTTAGGTTAGGTTAGGTTAGGTTAGGTTAGGTTAGGTTAGGTTAGGTTAGGTTAGGTTAGGTTAGGTTAGGTTAGGTTAGGTTAGGTTAGGTTAGGTTAGGTTAGGTTAGGTTAGGTTAGGTTAGGTTAGGTTAGGTTAGGTTAGGTTAGGTTAGGTTAGGTTAGGTTAGGTTAGGTTAGGTTAGGTTAGGTTAGGTTAGGTTAGGTTAGGTTAGGTTAGGTTAGGTTAGGTTAGGTTAGGTTAGGTTAGGTTAGGTTAGGTTAGGTTAGGTTAGGTTAGGTTAGGTTAGGTTAGGTTAGGTTAGGTTAGGTTAGGTTAGGTTAGGTTAGGTTAGGTTAGGTTAGGTTAGGTTAGGTTAGGTTAGGTTAGGTTAGGTTAGGTTAGGTTAGGTTAGGTTAGGTTAGGTTAGGTTAGGTTAGGTTAGGTTAGGTTAGGTTAGGTTAGGTTAGGTTAGGTTAGGTTAGGTTAGGTTAGGTTAGGTTAGGTTAGGTTAGGTTAGGTTAGGTTAGGTTAGGTTAGGTTAGGTTAGGTTAGGTTAGGTTAGGTTAGGTTAGGTTAGGTTAGGTTAGGTTAGGTTAGGTTAGGTTGCGAGGTGCCGGGGCTATCAGTGAATTTAACACTAAATTCTTCGAGAATCTACATATATAAATGATGCTCTAAGCCCCCTCTATTCTAACTCCGACTTTTGCTGTTGCACAAGGATTAAAAAGAAACGCGAACTGACCATAATAGACCCTGCAAGTGGAGTAGAAATGAGTTTGGCACCTGCAATAATTTAATTTGATAAATATGTTAAATAAACGAAGGTTTCATAACGTAGTGAGAAATGATGGGTTGCTCTACCGATTAATAGAATGAAAGTTCTGTGCAAAATAACAATAGGATTTATTAAGACTAAACTAAATAATAAACAAAAACACATAAACATTTACAATAAATCAAGGTGGCACATATTGGATACTCATACAAACACTGTAAAGGTGAAGTTGTCCCTGAACTAGATTGTGAGGTTTAAGACGAAGTCATATGTGGAGCCAATTCCTTGCCACTCAAATCTTAAGGGAGACAGACAGCTAACCTAACAATAATTTCTGCTACTCAATACAGAACAAAGTTAGAAAAAGACGAACAGGCGCGCTCTGCTGAGTTCTGATTATCACCTAGGAAAATCCCTGTCTGCCGGTGCTGCGGACATACATTACCAAACTGTCTTCTTGACTGCCAGGACACGATCTGGCGTACCGCAGGCGAGGGCTGGTTGCTTCGACGTCCTCGACCGAAAGGCGACTGCCGACTACTTCTAGAGCACCCGTACAGGCCGAACACAACATTCCCGCCCCCACGACAGTGGCCGTGGTTACGTTCCAATCAGCAACTCGAAAACCGGCGGAAATTCCACTCCATTGCCGGAGCACTACCATTCCACCAATGGAGATTCTTGGCGCCAATTTCTGTGCTGATTTTGCTCCGTCACGGAGCTATGCCCTGAGCAAGACAATCACAGTTACTATCTTGCAGAAAGCACGGGAATTTTCCCGCCACAGCTGCCTGGGTACATAAGTCATTCCCACGCCTCGCTGGTAGCCCGCCAAAAAGTGTTTTCGCTAAGCTTCTGCGAAGCAACGGAACCTCCAGTCCAGCCGCCACTTCCGGCCCCAAACGGGCGCGTCTCCTGACAATGTCGGCGTCCGGAAAGCATTCACTCGACCCCCCACACCTGTCGGCCTACCCTTTCAAAGTCAGAAGAGCCCGCCTGTCACTGGACCACCCGGGTGACGAGAGACGGTGCATGGGAAGTCCGCGTGTGAAGGAATAACAACCCTCCACCGCATGCAACTAGAGAGGAGAATCGTAAGATAGAAACATGAGAGGGGGCTCATGCCACCTATGTTAGGTTGGTAAGGTTAGGTTAGGTTAGGTTAGGTTAGGTTAGGTTAGGTTAGGTTAGGTTAGGTTAGGTTAGGTTAGGTTAGGTTAGGTTAGGTTAGGTAAGGTTAGGTTAGGTTAGGTTAGGTTAGGTTAGGTTAGGTTAGGTTAGGTTAGGTTAGGTTAGGTTAGGTTAGGTTAGGTTAGGTTAGGTTAGGTTGCGAGGTGCCGGGGCTATCAGTGAATTTAACACTAAATTCTTCGAGAATCTACATATATAAATGATGCTCTAAGCCCCCTCTATTCTAACTCCGACTTTTGCTGTTGCACAAGGATTAAAAAGAAACGCGAACTGACCGTAATAGACCCTGCAAGTGGAGTAGAAAAGAGTTTGGCACCTGCAATAATTTAATTTGATAAATATGTTAAATAAACGACGGTTTCATAACGTAGTGAGAAATGATGGGTTGCTCTAACGATTAATAGAATGTAAGTTCTGTCCAAAATAACAATAGGATTTATTAAGACTAAACTAAATAATAAACAAAAACACATAAACATTTACAATAAATCAAGTTGGCACATATTGGATACTCATACAAACACTGTAAAGGTGAAGTTGTCCCTGAACTAGATTGTGAGGTTCAAGACGAAGTCATATGTGGAGCCAATTCCTTGCCACTCAAATCTTAAGGGAGACAGACAGCTAACCTAACAATAATTGCTGCTACTCAAGACAGAACAAAGTTAGAAAAAGACGAACAGGCGCGCTCTGCTGAGCTCTGATTATCACCTAGGAAAATCCCTGTCTGCCGGTGCTGCGGACATACATTACCAAACTGTCTTCTTGACTGCCAGGACACGATCTGGCGTACCGCAGGCGAGGGCTGGTTGCCTCGACGTCCTCGACCGAAAGGCGAATGCCGACTACTTCTAGAGCACCCGTACAGGCCGAACAACAACATTCCCGCCCCCAGGGACAGTGGCCGTGGTTATGTTCCAATCAGCAACTCGAAAACCGGCGGAAATTCCACTCCATTGCCGGAGCACTACCATTCCACCAATGGAGATTCTTGGCGCCAATTTCTGTGCTGATTTTGCTCCGTCACGGAGCTATGCCCTGAGCAAGACAATCACAGTTACTATCTTGCAGAAAGCGCGGGAATTTTCCCGCCACAGCTGCCTGGGTACATAAGTCATTCCCACGCCTCGCTGGTAGCCCGCCAAAAAGTGTTTTCGCTGAGCTTCTGCGAAGCAACGGAACCTCCAGCCCAGCCGCCACTTCCGGCCCCAAACGGGCGCGTCTCCTGACAATGTCGGCGTCCGGAAAGCATTCACTCGACCCCCCACACCTGTCGGCCTACCCTTTCAAAGTCAGAAGAGCCCGCCTGTCACTGGACCACCCGGGTGACGAGAGACGCTGCATGGGAAGTCCGCGTGTGAAGGAATAACAACCCTCCACCGCATGCAACTAGAGAGGAGAATCGTAAGATAGAAATATGAGAGGGGGCTCATGCCACCTCTCAAGGTTAGGTTAGGTTAGGTTAGGTTAGGTTAGGTTAGGTTAGGTTAGGTTAGGTTAGGTTAGGTTAGGTTGGGTTAGGTTAGGTTAGGGTAGGTTAGGTTAGGTTAGGTTAGGTTAGGTTAGGTTAGGTTAGGTTAGGTTAGGTTAGGTTAGGTTAGGTTAGGTTGCGAGGTGCCAGGGCTATCAGTGAATTTAACACTAAATTCTTCGAGAATCTACATATATAAATGATGCTCTAAGCCCCCTCTATTCTAACTCCGACTTTTGCTGTTGCACAAGGATTAAAAAGAAACGCGAACTGACCGTAATAGACCCTGCAAGTGGAGTAGAAAAGAGTTTGGCACCTGCAATAATTTAATTTGATAAATATGTTAAATAAACGAAGGTTTCATAACGTAGTGAGAAATGATGGGTTGCTCTAACGATTAATAGAATGAAAGTTCTGTCCAAAATAACAATAGGATTTATTAAGACTAAACTAAATAATAAACAAAAACACATAAACATTTACAATATATCAAGTTGGCACATATTGGATACTCATACAAACACTGTAAAGGTGAAGTTGTCCCTGAACTAGATTGTGAGGTTTAAGACGAAGTCATATGTGGAGCCAATTCCTTGCCACTCAAATCTTAAGGGAGACAGACAGCTAACCTAACAATAATTGCTGCTACTCAAGACAGAACAAAGTTAGAAAAAGACGAACAGGCGCGCTCTGCTGAGCTCTGATTATCACCTAGGAAAATCCCTGTCTGCCGGTGCTGCGGACATACATTACCAAACTGTCTTCTTGACTGCCAGGACACGATCTGGCGTACCGCAGGCGAGGGCTGGTTGCTTCGACGTCCTCGACCGAAAGGCGACTGCCGACTACTTCTAGAGCACCCGTACAGGCCGAACACACAACATTCCCGCCCCCACGACAGTGGCCGTGGTTACGTTCCAATCAGCAACTCGAAAACCGGCGGAAATTCCACTCCATTACCGGAGCACTACCATTCCACCAATGGAGATTCTTGGCGCCAATTTCTGTGCTGATTTTGCTCCGTCACGGATCTATGCCCTGAGCAAGACAATCACAGTTACTATCTTGCAGAAAGCGCGGGAATTTTCCCGCCACAGCTGCCTGGGTACATAAGTCATTCCCACGCCTCGCTGGTAGCCCGCCAAAAAGTGTTTTCGCTAAGCTTCTGCGAAGCAACGGAACCTCCAGCCCAGCCGCCACTTCCGGCCCCAAACGGGCGCGTCTCCTGACAATGTCGGCGTCCGGAAGGCATTCACTCGACCACACCCACCTGTCGGCCTACCCTTTCAAAGTCAGAAGAGCCCGCCAGTCACTGGACCACCCGGGTGACGAGAGACGCTTCATGGGAAGTCCGCGTGTGACGGAATAACAACCCTCCACCGCATGCAACTAGAGAGGAGAATCGTAAGATAGAAATATGAGAGGGGGCTCATGCCACCTCTCAAGGTTAGGTTAGGTTAGGTTAGGTTAGGTTAGGTTAGGTTAGGTTAGGTTAGGTTAGGTTAGGTTAGGTTAGGTTAGGTTAGGTTAGGTTAGGTTAGGTTAGGTTAGGTTAGGTTAGGTTAGGTTAGGTTAGGTTAGGTTAGGTTAGGTTAGGTTAGGTTAGGTTAGGTTAGGTAAGGTTAGGTTAGGTTAGGTTAGGTTAGGTTAGGTTAGGTTAGGTTAGGTTAGGTTAGGTTAGGTTAGGTTAGGTTAGGTTAGGTTAGGTTAGGTTAGGTTAGGTTAGGTTAGGTTAGGTTAGGTTAGGTTAGGTTAGGTTAGGTTAGGTTAGGTTAGGTTAGGTTAGGTTAGGTTAGGTTAGGTTAGGTTAGGTTAGGTTAGGTTAGGTTAGGTTAGGTTGCGAGGTGCCGGGGCTATCAGTGAATTTAACACTAAATTCTTCGAGAATCTACATATATAAATGATGCTCTAAGCCCCCTCTATTCTAACTCCGACTTTTGATGTTGCACAAGGATTAAAAAGAAACGCGAACTGACCGTAATAGACCCTGCAAGTGGAGTAGAAAAGAGTTTGGCACCTGCAATAATGTAATTTGATAAATATGTTAAATAAACGAAGGTTTCATAACGTAGTGAGAAATGATGGGTTGCTCTAACGATTAATAGAATGAAAGTTCTGTCCAAAATAACAATAGGATTTATTAAGACTAAACTAAATAATAAACAAAAACACATAAACATTTACAATATATCAAGTTGGCACATATTGGATACTCATACAAACACTGTAAAGGTGAAGTTGTCCCTGAACTAGATTGTGAGGTTTAAGACGAAGTCATATGTGGAGCCAATTCCTTGCCACTCAAATCTTAAGGGAGACAGACAGCTAACCTAACAATAATTGCTGCTACTTAAGACAGAACAAAGTTAGAAAAAGACGAACAGGCGCGCCTGCTGAGCTCTGATTATCACCTAGGAAAATCCCTGTCTGCCGGTGCTGCGGACATACATTACCAAACTGTCTTCTTGACTGCCAGGACACGATCTGGCGTACCGCAGGCGAGGGCTGGTTGCTTCGACGTCCTCGACCGAAAGGCGACTGCCGACTACTTCTAGAGCACCCGTAGAGGCCGAACACACAACATTCCCGCCCCCACGACAGTGGCCGTGGTTACGTTCCAATCAGCAACTCGAAAACCGGCGGAAATTCCACTCCATTGCCGGAGCACTACCATTCCACCAATGGAGATTCTTGGCGCCAATTTCTGTGCTGATTTTGCTCCGTCACGGAGCTATGCCCTGAGCAAGCCAATCACAGTTACTATCTTGCAGAAAGCGCGGGAATTTTCCCGCCACAGCTGCCTGGGTACATAAGTCATTCCCACGCCTCGCTGGTAGCCCGCCAGAATGTGTTTTCGCTAAGCTTCTGCGAAGCAACGGAACCTCCAGCCCAGCCGCCACTTCCGGCCCCAAACGGGCGCGTCTCCTGACAATGTCGGCGTCCGGAAAGCATTCACTCGACCCCCCACACCTGTCGACCTACCCTTTCAAAGTCAGAAGAGCCCGCCTGTCACTGGACCACCCGGGTGACGAGAGATGCTGCATGGGAAGTCCGCGTGTGAAGGAATAACAACACTCCACCGCATGCAACTAGAGAGGAGAATCGTAAGATAGAAATATGAGAGGGGGCTCATGCCACCTCTCAAGGTTAGGTTGGGTTGGGTTGGGTTGGGTTGGGTTGGGTTGGGTTGGGTTGGGTTGGGTTGGGTTGGGTAGGGTTGGGTTGGGTTGGGTTGGGTTGGGTTGGTTTGGGTTGGGTTGGGTTAGGTTAGGTTGGGTTAGGTTAGGTTAGGTTAGGTTAGGTTAGGTTAGGTTAGGTTAGGTTAATTTAGGTTAGGTTAGGTTAGGTTAGGTTAGGTTAGGTTAGGTTAGGTTAGGTTAGGTTAGGTTAGGTTAGGTTAGGTTAGGTTAGGTTAGGTTAGGTTAGGTTAGGTTAGGTTAGGTTAGGTTAGGTTAGGTTAGGTTAGGTTAGGTTAGGTTAGGTTAGGTTAGGTTAGGTTAGGTTAGGTTAGGTTAGGTTAGGTTAGGTTAGGTTAGGTTAGGTTAGGTTAGGTTAGGTTAGGTTAGGTTGCGAGGTGCCGGGGCTATCAGTGAATTTAACACTAAATTCTTCGAGAATCTACATATATAAATGATGCTCTAAGCCCCCTCTATTCTAACTCCGACTTTTGCTGTTGCACAATGATTAAAAAGAAACCCGAACTGACCGTAATAGACCCTGCAAGTGGAGTAGAAAAGAGTTTGGCACCTGCAATAATTTAATTTTATAAATATGTTAAATAAACGAAGGTTTGATAACGTAGTGAGAAATGATGGGTTGCTCTACCGATTAATAGAATGAAAGTTCTGTGCAAAATAACAATGGGATTTATTAAGACTAAACTAAATAATAAACAAAAACACATAAACATTTACAATAAATCAAGTTGGCACATATTGGATACTCATACAAACACTGTAAAGGTGAAGTTGTCCCTGAACTAGATTGTGAGGTTTAAGACGAAGTCATATGTGGAGCCAGTTCCTTGCCACTCAAATCTTAAGGGAGACAGACAGCTAACCTAACAATAATTTCTGCTACTCAAGACAGAACAAAGTTAGAAAAAGACGAACAGGCGCGCTCTGCTGAGCTCTGATTATCACCTAGGAAAATCCCTGTCTGCCGGTGCTGTGGACATACATTACCAAACTGTCTTCTTGACTGCCAGGACACGATCTGGTGTACCGCAGGCGAGGGCTGGTTGCTTCGACGTCCTCGACCGAAAGGCGACTGCCGACTACTTCTAGAGCACCCGTACAGGCCGAACACACAACATTCCCGCCCCCACGACAGTGGCCGTGGTTACGTTCCAATCAGCAACTCGAAAACCGGCGGAAATTCCACTCCATTGCCGGAGCACTACCATTCCACCAATGGAGATTCTTGGCGCCAATTTCTGTGCTGATTTTGCTCCGTCACGGAGCTATGCCCTGAGCAAGACAATCACAGTTACTATCTTGCAGAAAGCGCGGGAATTTTCCCGCCACAGCTGCCTGGGTACATAAGTCATTCCCACGCCTCGCTGGTAGCCCGCCAAGAAGTGTTTTCGCTAAGCTTCTGCGAAGCAACGGAACCTCCAGCCCAGCCGCCACTTCCGGCCCAAACGGGCGCGTCTCCTGACAATGTCGGCGTCCGGAAAGCATTCACTCGACCCTTCCACCTGTCGGCCTACCCTTTCAAAGTCAGAAGAGACCGCCTGTCACTGGACCACCCGGGTGACGAGAGAAGCTTCATGGGAAGTCCGCGTGTGAAGGAATAACAACCCTCCACCGCATGAAACTAGAGAGGAGAATCGTAAGATAGAAATATGAGAGGGGGCTCATGCCACCTCTCAAGGTTAGGTTAGGTTAGGTTAGGTTAGGTTAGGTTAGGTTAGGTTAGGTTAGGTTAGGTTAGGTTAGGTTAGGTTAGGTTAGGTTAGGTTAGGTTAGGTTAGGTTAGGTTAGGTTAGGTTAGGTTAGGTTAGGTTAGGTTAGGTTAGGTTAGGTTAGGTTAGGTTAGGTTAGGTTAGGTTAGGTTAGGTTAGGTTAGGTTAGGTTAGGTTAGGTTAGGTTAGGTTAGGTTAGGTTAGGTTAGGTTAGGTTAGGTTAGGTTAGGTTAGGTTAGGTTAGGTTAGGTTAGGTTAGGTTAGGTTAGGTTAGGTTAGGTTAGGTTAGGTTAGGTTAGGTTAGGTTAGGTTAGGTTAGGTTAGGTTAGGTTAGGTTAGGTTAGGTTAGGTTAGGTTAGGTTAGGTTAGGTTAGGTTAGGTTAGGTTAGGTTAGGTTAGGGTAGGTTAGGTTAGGTTAGGTTAGGTTAGGTTAGGTTAGGTTAGGTTAGGTTAGGTTAGGTTAGGTTAGGTTAGGTTAGGTTAGGTTAGGTTAGGTTAGGTTAGGTTAGGATAGGTTAGGTTAGGTTAGGTTAGGTTAGGTTAGGTTAGGTTAGGTTAGGTTAGGTTAGGTTAGGTTAGGTTAGGTTAGGTTAGGTTAGGTTAGGTTGCGAGGTGCCGGGGCTATCAGTGAATTTAACACTAAATTCTTCGAGAATCTACATATATAAATGATGCTCTAAGCCCCCTCTATTCTAACTCCGACTTTTGCTGTTGCACAAGGATTAAAAAGAAACGCGAACTGACCGTAATAGACCCTGCAAGTGGAGTAGAAAAGAGTTTGGCACCTGCAATAATTTAATTTTATAAATATGTTAAATAAACGAAGGTTTGATAACGTAGTGAGAAATGATGGGTTGCTCTACCGATTAATAGAATGAAAGTTCTGTGCAAAATAACAATAGGATTTATTAAGACTAAACTAAATAATAAACAAAAACACATAAACATTTACAATAAATCAAGTTGGCACATATTGGATACTCATACAAACACTGTAAAGGTGAAGTTGTCCCTGAACTAGATTGTGAGGTTTAAGACGAAGTCATATGTGGAGCCAATTCCTTGCCACTCAAATCTTAAGGGAGACAGACAGCTAACCTAACAATAATTTCTGCTACTCAAGACAGAACAAAGTTAGAAAAAGACGAACAGGCGCGCTCTGCTGAGCTCTGATTATCACCTAGGAAAATCCCTGTCTGCCGGTGCTGTGGACATACATTACCAAACTGTCTTCTTGACTGCCAGGACACGATCTGGCGTACCGCAGGCGAGGGCTGGTTGCTTCGACGTCCTCGACCGAAAGGCGACTGCCGACTACTTCTAGAGCACCCGTACAGGCCGAACACACAACATTCCCGCCCCCACGACAGTGGCCGTGGTTACGTTCCAATCAGCAACTCGAAAACCGGCGGAAATTCCACTCCATTGCCGGAGCACTACCATTCCACCAATGGAGATTCTTGGCGCCAATTTCTGTGCTGATTTTGCTCCGTCACGGAGCTATGCCCTGAGCAAGACAATCACAGTTACTATCTTGCAGAAAGCGCGGGAATTTTCCCGCCACAGCTGCCTGGGTACATAAGTCATTCCCACGCCTCGCTGGTAGCCTGCCAAGAAGTGTTTTCGCTAAGCTTCTGCGAAGCAACGGAACCTCCAGCCCAGCCGCCACTTCCGGCCCCAAACGGGCGCGTCTCCTGACAATGTCGGCGTCCGGAAAGCATTCACTCGACCCCCCCCACCTGTCGGCCTACCCTTTCAAAGTCAGAAGAGACCGCCTGTCACTGGACCACCCGGGTGACGAGAGAAGCTTCATGGGAAGTCCGCGTGTGAAGGAATAACAACCCTCCACCGCATGAAACTAGAGAGGAGAATCGTAAGATAGAAATATGAGAGGGGGCTCATGCCACCTCTCAAGGTTAGGTTAGGTTAGGTTAGGTTAGGTTAGGTTAGGTTAGGTTAGGTTAGGTTAGGTTAGGTTAGGTTAGGTTAGGTTAGGTTAGGTTAGGTTAGGTTAGGTTAGGTTAGGTTAGGTTAGGTTAGGTTAGGTTAGGTTAGGTTAGGTTAGGTTAGGTTAGGTTAGGTTAGGTTAGGTTAGGTTAGGTTAGGTTAGGTTAGGTTAGGTTAGGTTAGGTTAGGTTAGGTTAGGTTAGGTTAGGTTAGGTTAGGTTAGGTTAGGTTAGGTTAGGTTAGGTTAGGTTAGGTTAGGTTAGGTTAGGTTAGGTTAGGTTAGGTTAGGTTAGGTTAGGTTAGGTTAGGTTAGGTTAGGTTAGGTTAGGTTAGGTTAGGTTAGGTTAGGTTAGGTTAGGTTAGGTTAGGTTAGGTTAGGTTAGGTTAGGTTAGGTTAGGTTAGGTTAGGTTAGGTTAGGTTAGGTTAGGTTAGGTTAGGTTAGGTTAGGTTAGGTTAGGTTAGGTTAGGTTAGGTTAGGTTAGGTTGCGAGGTGCCGGGGCTATCAGTGAATTTAACACTAAATTCTTCGAGAATCTACATATATAAATGATGCTCTAAGCCCCCTCTATTCTAACTCCGACTTTTGCTGTTGCACAAGGATTAAAAAGAAACGCGAACTGACCATAATAGACCCTGCAAGTGGAGTAGAAATGAGTTTGGCACCTGCAATAATTTAATTTGATAAATATGTTAAATAAACGAAGGTTTCATAACGTAGTGAGAAATGATGGGTTGCTCTACCGATTAATAGAATGAAAGTTCTGTGCAAAATAACAATAGGATTTATTAAGACTAAACTAAATAATAAACAAAAACACATAAACATTTACAATAAATCAAGGTGGCACATATTGGATACTCATACAAACACTGTAAAGGTGAAGTTGTCCCTGAACTAGATTGTGAGGTTTAAGACGAAGTCATATGTGGAGCCAATTCCTTGCCACTCAAATCTTAAGGGAGACAGACAGCTAACCTAACAATAATTTCTGCTACTCAATACAGAACAAAGTTAGAAAAAGACGAACAGGCGCGCTCTGCTGAGCTCTGATTATCACCTAGGAAAATCCCTGTCTGCCGGTGCTGCGGACATACATTACCAAACTGTCTTCTTGACTGCCAGGACACGATCTGGCGTACCGCAGGCGAGGGCTGGTTGCTTCGACGTCCTCGACCGAAAGGCGACTGCCGACTACTTCTAGAGCACCCGTACAGGCCGAACACAACATTCCCGCCCCCACGACAGTGGCCGTGGTTACGTTCCAATCAGCAACTCGAAAACCGGCGGAAATTCCACTCCATTGCCGGAGCACTACCATTCCACCAATGGAGATTCTTGGCGCCAATTTCTGTGCTGATTTTGCTCCGTCACGGAGCTATGCCCTGAGCAAGACAATCACAGTTACTATCTTGCAGAAAGCACGGGAATTTTCCCGCCACAGCTGCCTGGGTACATAAGTCATTCCCACGCCTCGCTGGTAGCCCGCCAAAAAGTGTTTTCGCTAAGCTTCTGCGAAGCAACGGAACCTCCAGTCCAGCCGCCACTTCCGGCCCCAAACGGGCGCGTCTCCTGACAATGTCGGCGTCCGGAAAGCATTCACTCGACCCCCCACACCTGTCGGCCTACCCTTTCAAAGTCAGAAGAGCCCGCCTGTCACTGGACCACCCGGGTGACGAGAGACGGTGCATGGGAAGTCCGCGTGTGAAGGAATAACAACCCTCCACCGCATGCAACTAGAGAGGAGAATCGTAAGATAGAAACATGAGAGGGGGCTCATGCCACCTATGTTAGGTTGGTAAGGTTAGGTTAGGTTAGGTTAGGTTAGGTTAGGTTAGGTTAGGTTAGGTTAGGTTAGGTTAGGTAAGGTTAGGTTAGGTTAGGTTAGGTTAGGTTAGGTTAGGTTAGGTTAGGTTAGGTTAGGTTAGGTTAGGTTAGGTTAGGTTAGGTTAGGTTAGGTTGCGAGGTGCCGGGGCTATCAGTGAATTTAACACTAAATTCTTCGAGAATCTACATATATAAATGATGCTCTAAGCCCCCTCTATTCTAACTCCGACTTTTGCTGTTGCACAAGGATTAAAAAGAAACGCGAACTGACCGTAATAGACCCTGCAAGTGGAGTAGAAAAGAGTTTGGCACCTGCAATAATTTAATTTGATAAATATGTTAAATAAACGACGGTTTCATAACGTAGTGAGAAATGATGGGTTGCTCTAACGATTAATAGAATGTAAGTTCTGTCCAAAATAACAATAGGATTTATTAAGACTAAACTAAATAATAAACAAAAACACATAAACATTTACAATAAATCAAGTTGGCACATATTGGATACTCATACAAACACTGTAAAGGTGAAGTTGTCCCTGAACTAGATTGTGAGGTTCAAGACGAAGTCATATGTGGAGCCAATTCCTTGCCACTCAAATCTTAAGGGAGACAGACAGCTAACCTAACAATAATTGCTGCTACTCAAGACAGAACAAAGTTAGAAAAAGACGAACAGGCGCGCTCTGCTGAGCTCTGATTATCACCTAGGAAAATCCCTGTCTGCCGGTGCTGCGGACATACATTACCAAACTGTCTTCTTGACTGCCAGGACACGATCTGGCGTACCGCAGGCGAGGGCTGGTTGCCTCGACGTCCTCGACCGAAAGGCGAATGCCGACTACTTCTAGAGCACCCGTACAGGCCGAACAACAACATTCCCGCCCCCAGGGACAGTGGCCGTGGTTATGTTCCAATCAGCAACTCGAAAACCGGCGGAAATTCCACTCCATTGCCGGAGCACTACCATTCCACCAATGGAGATTCTTGGCGCCAATTTCTGTGCTGATTTTGCTCCGTCACGGAGCTATGCCCTGAGCAAGACAATCACAGTTACTATCTTGCAGAAAGCGCGGGAATTTTCCCGCCACAGCTGCCTGGGTACATAAGTCATTCCCACGCCTCGCTGGTAGCCCGCCAAAAAGTGTTTTCGCTAAGCTTCTGCGAAGCAACGGAACCTCCAGCCCAGCCGCCACTTCCGGCCCCAAACGGGCGCGTCTCCTGACAATGTCGGCGTCCGGAAAGCATTCACTCGACCCCCCACACCTGTCGGCCTACCCTTTCAAAGTCAGAAGAGCCCGCCTGTCACTGGACCACCCGGGTGACGAGAGACGCTGCATGGGAAGTCCGCGTGTGAAGGAATAACAACCCTCCACCGCATGCAACTAGAGAGGAGAATCGTAAGATAGAAATATGAGAGGGGGCTCATGCCACCTCTCAAGGTTAGGTTAGGTTAGGTTAGGTTAGGTTAGGTTAGGTTAGGTTAGGTTAGGTTAGGTTAGGTTAGGTTGGGTTAGGTTAGGTTAGGGTAGGTTAGGTTAGGTTAGGTTAGGTTAGGTTAGGTTAGGTTAGGTTAGGTTAGGTTAGGTTAGGTTAGGTTAGGTTGCGAGGTGCCAGGGCTATCAGTGAATTTAACACTAAATTCTTCGAGAATCTACATATATAAATGATGCTCTAAGCCCCCTCTATTCTAACTCCGACTTTTGCTGTTGCACAAGGATTAAAAAGAAACGCGAACTGACCGTAATAGACCCTGCAAGTGGAGTAGAAAAGAGTTTGGCACCTGCAATAATTTAATTTGATAAATATGTTAAATAAACGAAGGTTTCATAACGTAGTGAGAAATGATGGGTTGCTCTAACGATTAATAGAATGAAAGTTCTGTCCAAAATAACAATAGGATTTATTAAGACTAAACTAAATAATAAACAAAAACACATAAACATTTACAATATATCAAGTTGGCACATATTGGATACTCATACAAACACTGTAAAGGTGAAGTTGTCCCTGAACTAGATTGTGAGGTTTAAGACGAAGTCATATGTGGAGCCAATTCCTTGCCACTCAAATCTTAAGGGAGACAGACAGCTAACCTAACAATAATTGCTGCTACTCAAGACAGAACAAAGTTAGAAAAAGACGAACACGCGCGCTCTGCTGAGCTCTGATTATCACCTAGGAAAATCCCTGTCTGCTGGTGCTGCGGACATACATTACCAAACTGTCTTCTTGACTGCCAGGACACGATCTGGCGTACCGCAGGCGAGGGCTGGTTGCTTCGACGTCCTCGACCGAAAGGCGACTGCCGACTACTTCTAGAGCACCCGTACAGGCCGAACACACAACATTCCCGCCCCCACGACAGTGGCCGTGGTTACGTTCCAATCAGCAACTCGAAAACCGGCGGAAATTCCACTCCATTACCGGAGCACTACCATTCCACCAATGGAGATTCTTGGCGCCAATTTCTGTGCTGATTTTGCTCCGTCACGGATCTATGCCCTGAGCAAGACAATCACAGTTACTATCTTGCAGAAAGCGCGGGAATTTTCCCGCCACAGCTGCCTGGGTACATAAGTCATTCCCACGCCTCGCTGGTAGCCCGCCAAAAAGTGTTTTCGCTAAGCTTCTGCGAAGCAACGGAACCTCCAGCCCAGCCGCCACTTCCGGCCCCAAACGGGCGCGTCTCCTGACAATGTCGGCGTCCGGAAGGCATTCACTCGACCACACCCACCTGTCGGCCTACCCTTTCAAAGTCAGAAGAGCCCGCCAGTCACTGGACCACCCGGGTGACGAGAGACGCTTCATGGGAAGTCCGCGTGTGACGGAATAACAACCCTCCACCGCATGCAACTAGAGAGGAGAATCGTAAGATAGAAATATGAGAGGGGGCTCATGCCACCTCTCAAGGTTAGGTTAGGTTAGGTTAGGTTAGGTTAGGTTAGGTTAGGTTAGGTTAGGTTAGGTTAGGTTAGGTTAGGTAAGGTTAGGTTAGGTTAGGTTAGGTTAGGTTAGGTTAGGTTAGGTTAGGTTAGGTTAGGTTAGGTTAGGTTAGGTTAGGTTAGGTTAGGTTAGGTTAGGTTAGGTTAGGTTAGGTTAGGTTAGGTTAGGTTAGGTTAGGTTAGGTTAGGTTAGGTTAGGTTAGGTTAGGTTAGGTTAGGTTAGGTTAGGTTAGGTTAGGTTAGGTTAGGTTAGGTTAGGTTAGGTTAGGTTAGGTTAGGTTAGGTTAGGTTAGGTTAGGTTAGGTTAGGTTAGGTTAGGTTAGGTTAGGTTAGGTTAGGTTAGGTTAGGTTAGGTTAGGTTAGGTTAGGTTAGGTTAGGTTAGGTTAGGTTAGGTTAGGTTAGGTTAGGTTAGGTTAGGTTAGGTTAGGTTAGGTTAGGTTAGGTTAGGTTAGGTTAGGTTAGGTTAGGTTAGGTTAGGTTAGGTTAGGTTAGGTTAGGTTAGGTTAGGTTAGGTTAGGTTAGGTTAGGTTAGGTTAGGTTGCGAGGTGCCGGGGCTATCAGTGAATTTAACACTAAATTCTTCGAGAATCTACATATATAAATGATGCTCTAAGCCCCCTCTATTCTAACTCCGACTTTTGCTGTTGCACAATGATTAAAAAGAAACCCGAACTGACCGTAATAGACCCTGCAAGTGGAGTAGAAAAGAGTTTGGCACCTGCAATAATTTAATTTTATAAATATGTTAAATAAACGAAGGTTTGATAACGTAGTGAGAAATGATGGGTTGCTCTACCGATTAATAGAATGAAAGTTCTGTGCAAAATAACAATGGGATTTATTAAGACTAAACTAAATAATAAACAAAAACACATAAACATTTACAATAAATCAAGTTGGCACATATTGGATACTCATACAAACACTGTAAAGGTGAAGTTGTCCCTGAACTAGATTGTGAGGTTTAAGACGAAGTCATATGTGGAGCCAATTCCTTGCCACTCAAATCTTAAGGGAGACAGACAGCTAACCTAACAATAATTTCTGCTACTCAAGACAGAACAAAGTTAGAAAAAGACGAACAGGCGCGCTCTGCTGAGCTCTGATTATCACCTAGGAAAATCCCTGTCTGCCGGTGCTGTGGACATACATTACCAAACTGTCTTCTTGACTGCCAGGACACGATCTGGTGTACCGCAGGCGAGGGCTGGTTGCTTCGACGTCCTCGACCGAAAGGCGACTGCCGACTACTTCTAGAGCACCCGTACAGGCCGAACACACAACATTCCCGCCCCCACGACAGTGGCCGTGGTTACGTTCCAATCAGCAACTCGAAAACCGGCGGAAATTCCACTCCATTGCCGGAGCACTACCATTCCACCAATGGAGATTCTTGGCGCCAATTTCTGTGCTGATTTTGCTCCGTCACGGAGCTATGCCCTGAGCAAGACAATCACAGTTACTATCTTGCAGAAAGCGCGGGAATTTTCCCGCCACAGCTGCCTGGGTACATAAGTCATTCCCACGCCTCGCTGGTAGCCCGCCAAGAAGTGTTTTCGCTAAGCTTCTGCGAAGCAACGGAACCTCCAGCCCAGCCGCCACTTCCGGCCCAAACGGGCGCGTCTCCTGACAATGTCGGCGTCCGGAAAGCATTCACTCGACCCTTCCACCTGTCGGCCTACCCTTTCAAAGTCAGAAGAGACCGCCTGTCACTGGACCACCCGGGTGACGAGAGAAGCTTCATGGGAAGTCCGCGTGTGAAGGAATAACAACCCTCCACCGCATGAAACTAGAGAGGAGAATCGTAAGATAGAAATATGAGAGGGGGCTCATGCCACCTCTCAAGGTTAGGTTAGGTTAGGTTAGGTTAGGTTAGGTTAGGTTAGGTTAGGTTAGGTTAGGTTAGGTTAGGTTAGGTTAGGTTAGGTTAGGTTAGGTTAGGTTAGGTTAGGTTAGGTTAGGTTAGGTTAGGTTAGGTTAGGTTAGGTTAGGTTAGGTTAGGTTAGGTTAGGTTAGGTTAGGTTAGGTTAGGTTAGGTTAGGTTAGGTTAGGTTAGGTTAGGTTAGGTTAGGTTAGGTTAGGTTAGGTTAGGTTAGGTTAGGTTAGGTTAGGTTAGGTTAGGTTAGGTTAGGTTAGGTTAGGTTAGGTTAGGTTAGGTTAGGTTAGGTTAGGTTAGGTTAGGTTAGGTTAGGTTAGGTTAGGTTAGGTTAGGTTAGGTTAGGTTAGGTTAGGTTAGGTTAGGTTAGGTTAGGTTAGGTTAGGTTAGGTTAGGTTAGGTTAGGTTAGGTTAGGTTAGGTTAGGTTAGGTTAGGTTAGGTTAGGTTAGGTTAGGTTAGGTTAGGTTAGGTTAGGTTAGGTTAGGTTAGGTTAGGTTAGGTTAGGTTAGGTTAGGTTAGGTTAGGTTAGGTTAGGTTAGGTTAGGTTAGGTTGGGTTAGGTTAGGTAAGGTTAGGTTAGGTTAGGTTAGGTTAGGTTAGGTTAGGTTAGGTTAGGTTGCGAGGTGCCGGGGCTATCAGTGAATTTAACACTAAATTCTTCGAGAATCTACATATATAAATGATGCTCTAAGCCCCCTCTATTCTAACTCCGACTTTTGCTGTTGCACAAGGATTAAAAAGAAACGCGAACTGACCGTAATAGACCCTGCAAGTGGAGTAGAAAAGAGTTTGGCACCTGCAATAATTTAATTTTATAAATATGTTAAATAAACGAAGGTTTGATAACGTAGTGAGAAATGATGGGTTGCTCTACCGATTAATAGAATGAAAGTTCTGTGCAAAATAACAATAGGATTTATTAAGACTAAACTAAATAATAAACAAAAACACATAAACATTTACAATAAATCAAGTTGGCACATATTGGATACTCATACAAACACTGTAAAGGTGAAGTTGTCCCTGAACTAGATTGTGAGGTTTAAGACGAAGTCATATGTGGAGCCAATTCCTTGCCACTCAAATCTTAAGGGAGACAGACAGCTAACCTAACAATAATTTCTGCTACTCAAGACAGAACAAAGTTAGAAAAAGACGAACAGGCGCGCTCTGCTGAGCTCTGATTATCACCTAGGAAAATCCCTGTCTGCCGGTGCTGTGGACATACATTACCAAACTGTCTTCTTGACTGCCAGGACACGATCTGGCGTACCGCAGGCGAGGGCTGGTTGCTTCGACGTCCTCGACCGAAAGGCGACTGCCGACTACTTCTAGAGCACCCGTACAGGCCGAACACACAACATTCCCGCCCCCACGACAGTGGCCGTGGTTACGTTCCAATCAGCAACTCGAAAACCGGCGGAAATTCCACTCCATTGCCGGAGCACTACCATTCCACCAATGGAGATTCTTGGCGCCAATTTCTGTGCTGATTTTGCTCCGTCACGGAGCTATGCCCTGAGCAAGACAATCACAGTTACTATCTTGCAGAAAGCGCGGGAATTTTCCCGCCACAGCTGCCTGGGTACATAAGTCATTCCCACGCCTCGCTGGTAGCCTGCCAAGAAGTGTTTTCGCTAAGCTTCTGCGAAGCAACGGAACCTCCAGCCCAGCCGCCACTTCCGGCCCCAAACGGGCGCGTCTCCTGACAATGTCGGCGTCCGGAAAGCATTCACTCGACCCCCCCACCTGTCGGCCTACCCTTTCAAAGTCAGAAGAGACCGCCTGTCACTGGACCACCCGGGTGACGAGAGAAGCTTCATGGGAAGTCCGCGTGTGAAGGAATAACAACCCTCCACCGCATGAAACTAGAGAGGAGAATCGTAAGATAGAAATATGAGAGGGGGCTCATGCCACCTCTCAAGGTTAGGTTAGGTTAGGTTAGGTTAGGTTAGGTTAGGTTAGGTTAGGTTAGGTTAGGTTAGGTTAGGTTAGGTTAGGTTAGGTTAGGTTAGGTTAGGTTAGGTTAGGTTAGGTTAGGTTAGGTTAGGTTAGGTTAGGTTAGGTTAGGTTAGGTTAGGTTAGGTTAGGTTAGGTTAGGTTAGGTTAGGTTAGGTTAGGTTAGGTTAGGTTAGGTTAGGTTAGGTTAGGTTAGGTTAGGTTAGGTTAGGTTAGGTTAGGTTAGGTTAGGTTAGGTTAGGTTAGGTTAGGTTAGGTTAGGTTAGGTTAGGTTAGGTTAGGTTAGGTTAGGTTAGGTTAGGTTAGGTTAGGTTAGGTTAGGTTAGGTTAGGTTAGGTTAGGTTAGGTTAGGTTAGGTTAGGTTAGGTTAGGTTAGGTTAGGTTAGGTTAGGTTAGGTTAGGTTAGGTTAGGTTAGGTTAGGTTAGGTTAGGTTAGGTTAGGTTAGGTTAGGTTAGGTTAGGTTAGGTTAGGTTAGGTTAGGTTAGGTTAGGTTAGGTTAGGTTAGGTTAGGTTAGGTTAGGTTAGGTTAGGTTAGGTTAGGTTAGGTTAGGTTAGGTTAGGTTAGGTTAGGTTAGGTTAGGTTAGGTTAGGTTAGGTTAGGTTAGGTTAGGTTAGGTTGCGAGGTGCCGGGGCTAGTAGTGTATTTATCACTAAATTCTACTAGAATCCACATGTGTAAATCATGCTCTAAGCCCCCCCTATTCTAACTCCGACTTTTGCTGTTGCACAAGGATAAAACAAATACGCGAACTGACTCTAATCAACCCTGCTAGTGGAGTAGAAGAGAGTTTGGCACCTGCAATAATTTAATTTGATAAATAAGTTAAATAAACAAAGGTTTCATTAGCATAGTGAGGAATGATAGGGTTGCTCTATTGATTAACAGAAAGAAAGTTCTGTCCAAAATAACAATATGATTTATTAAGATTAAACGCAGAATAGTAAAAGAGACACAGGAAATATAAAACATCAAATCGGCTAAAATTGGAGATTCATACAAACACAGTAAAGGTGAAGTTGTCCCTAACTTAGATCGTGAGGTTTAAGACGAAGTGGTATGTGGAGCCAATTCCTTTCCACTCAAATCTCAAGAGAGACACACAGCTAACCCAATAGTAATTGCTGCTACTCGAAACTGAACAAAGTTAGAAAAGGATGAACAGGCGCGCTCTGCTGAGCTCTGATTATCACCTAGGAAAATCCCTATCTGCCGGTGCTGCGGACGTACATTACCAACAGTCTTCTTATCTCCCAGAACACGATCTGGCGTACCGCAGGCGAGGGCTGGTTGCTCAGACGTCCTCGACCGAAAGGCGACTGCCGACTACTCAGAGCACCCGCACAGGCCGAACACCGAACATTCCCGCCCCCACGACAGTGGCCGTGGTTACGTTCCAATCAGCAACTCGAAAACCGGCGGAAATTCCACTCCATTGCCGGAGCACTACCATTCCACCAATGGAGATTCTTGGCGCCAATTTCTGTGCTGATTTTGCAGAAAGTGCGGGAATTTTCCCGCCACAACTGCGTGGGTACACAAGTCATTCCCACGCCTCGCTGGTAGCCCGCCAGAAAGTGTTTTCGCAAGGTTTCTCTGAAGTAACGGAACCTCTAGCCCAGCCGCTACTTCACACCCCAGCGGGCGTGTCTCTTGACAATGTCGGCGTCTGAAAAGCATTCACTCGACTGCCTCACACACGTCGGCTTAACTCTCTCCTGTTCCACAGAGCCCGCCTGTCACCGGCCCACCCGGGTGACGAGAGACGCTGCGTGGGAAGTACGCGTGTTAAGGAAAAGCAACCCTCCACCACATGCAACTAGAGAGGAGAATCGTAAGATAGAAATATGAGAGGGGGCTCATGCCACCTCTCATTGCCCCTACGCCATTTTAGATTGTAATTGGTGAGCGGTTGGCTCACTTAGGAGCAAGGTAGTGAGTCAATCGCCCAAGAACAATCTTACAAAGTGACTCCACATACCGCACTCTATAAAAAAGATCATTGCAACTGAAAAATGCAACTCATAGAGGGAGGATTATTTATGATGTAGCCAACTTCACCTTCTTAATATGGAACACTAACACTCACATCACACATCCATACCCAGGGAGCCCCTTCCAAACACCGATTCACGCAGACATTCACGCTCTAAACATGGCCCGGGCATCTGAGCCAAATATGGAGCAGTTTATTCTTTACAATCAGAGTTGGAGTGCTCCGCAATTAAATGCCCAAGATGTTACAACAATTTTAATCATTAAACTAACCTGACCTCATTCACACATGATAATATTTAAGTTAACAATCTCTTTGTGAGTTTTCAGAATCTAGTTACAACCTCCGATTCATTCTGTCTCCCTGCAGCAAGAATAACCTTTACAAAATGTTCCCTGAACTGATGGTCCATTCACAATGACAGTGGTGGTATCTGCTTCAGTTTATGGGGACTTCAGGCACACTGTTAGCATACACACAACAATAAACACAAAATACAAAAAAAACATGATGTGGAGAACAATACAGTAATCTGTAATAAGAATTACAGTGTAAAACACAAACGCATACAAGGTATAACATACATTACAGAAACAACATAAGAGAAAGAAATTTAAGAAAAACAAAAAAAACAAGGTTCATGGGGCATCAAATTGTGCGTGCACATTGCACAAAGTTCACGACTGTGCTGAGAATGAGGCACTAAATCACATTGTTAGAAATATCCGTGGCACTTCACTGATTCCACTGTACTGACATCACATAAGGCTAAACGTCGGTTGTAGTTGCTACGTTGTGGCAACAGCAATAGGGAGTTCTGGAGTGTCTGCAGTACGCTGTTGAGATTGTAGTCAGACCCACGCATATGATCACGGCAGTACGGTAGGAAGACACAGTGATAGGTTCTCCTCACGTCGATTAATTGTCTCTGAGATCTCCTTGTTGGGATACATCACTAGTCTAGGTCTCTTCTCTCGCTGGACAGAACTTTACGTTTCCCAATATTGCAGTTCGACGAGGGATGATGGCACGTGGAGTGACTCCACAAGTGTGTGAGGTCATCCATACAGGATCGAACTAGGAGCGACTATTGTTAAAAACTGCTCTCTAATAGAGAGGAGAAGTAAGACATGAGACCATACATTTGTTAGTGTGGCACGATACTGCTTTGTGTATGCAGATCGGCCAATGCTAGTGAGTTGTAAAAACCCAAACAGGTGAGTATAGAGCGTCCCTTTCTGTCCTGAGGCACATGAGGCGCAGGTTCTGACACGATATGTGATCTTCTTCGTGTACTCACGACAACGTGGTCTGCCGCAGGGAATCCCTCCAAGCGGCTGCCGCGTCCGGAGAGCTAGCAGGCTGTCGCGTGTCAGGGTCAACGGCCAGCCCCACTTTCGCTTGTGGCGGGGCAAGGGTCCCGTGTAATCCCTCAGGTAGGCAGCCGGGTGACCGTCAGCGTGTAGGACGGGACGCTCGCCCTCTAGCAGGTAGCCGAAGACCTCTTGTTTTTGCGCTGGCTGGCCTCTGCATTGCCACGTTCCTCGTCATCTGTACAATTCTTACAAAAGTCTTATGCCTAACTTTTTCCCATGACCTTCTATGTTATAATAAATTTACATAATGAAACATTGATGGTCTGTCATTTCAGACACTCTTATTTTACTTTTATAGTTATTAATCTATGGCAATCATTATAACATCTAATCTAGACATGGAAATAATTTATTTTGATATATGTGTAGAGACCGATCTCAGTATGTACATGGTGTGTGATAACTGATGCTTTGTAATGGATGAACAACTAAATGTGCGGGCCCGCACTAATATTACTATTAATTATATAGATCGACAGTAGACATGCTTAGACATGCTTCAAGAATTAACTACCATATCCCAACGATCTACATTCTACGTCTTTTAATTAAATTATGTTGTTATGCAGGTCTAAGTTTTACTGTGCTATAAAGAACATGCAACAACGCTACTTTCGCTCGCCCGTCGTCCCTCCATCTCGGGTCTGTGGTTTGGTGACCTGAAAAATAGCAACTCAACAGGCGCGCGCCACACTTGTGGTAGAAAACCCCCACAATATTAATCTAGTTATTGTTAAATCCTACAGTTTAACTTATCCTAGTATCGTACTTTCCCTTTTATTTATTTATTTATTTATTTTATTTTATTTATTTATTTATTTATTTATTTATTTATTTTTTTATTTACCTTATACAATACCCTTACATAGTTCCTGTTACGCTGAGATGTCTTGCTGCTCGCCGCTATTGACGACAGTGATGTGCGCGCCGTACGACATGACCTCCGAGTTTTCATTACGCCTCACTGAAACTCCAGAGACTGGGTTAGCCATGGCTATACACGACAATAAATTTATAGTTGCAACTTCCTTCTCTATGTGAAGCGGTTTTCGCGATCGAAGTACACCTTTCCAGAAGCAAAGTAATATGACCAAGCCAGGACTGGTTCCTGTTGAGGATTCAGACACCCAACACACGCCAGCTACACAGTATGTCACGAATATCCAAGTACAATTCCTTGGTGATTCATCTGTGACAAAAACGAGCAGCACGCTAAATCCCCAACCAGCACATTAGCATGGTAGGCTTTTATGCCCTCATTTCTCTCGTCTAGGGCACCATTAGAGTCAAATGCTCACAGATTCACCCCGACTTGCAAGACAACGATACCGGCGCAGCTCTGCAAAAACTATACTGCCCATATTCACCCTCGAAATCGCGCAATATACCACAATCGTGCAGTGCACTGACGCGTGCCTGCAAGCATTGGTATGAACGTCTCACGAACTGGTTGTGGCCGCTATGGAGCGTATCACGACCTCTCAGAACGCTTCTAAGAGCACGTTCTTGTATGCGCCCGTTTGTGCGACGTCTCGTCACTCATCCTTATCCCTTAACATGGACACCAGATAGGAAAGGACAAAAACATTGCTCATGAAAAGGTAGTGTCTCCTACTCCGTCGACATTGGAGATCGCAAACATAAACAAAAAGAGGATAGCAGCAGTAAATTCTTATGCAAGACAACGCAGCGTGTTAATACTTTAGCAATCTTAATCTATTAATGTAACGATTATTGTTCCCCGAAAAAAAGGTTCATATCTTTGCCTATTCTACTATGTACATTTCTTACACTGCTACTATTCTACGAACTCCTTTATGTGAGAGAAGTGGTGGAGTCCTATGGACTAGCGTCAATCCCTTCTTAGACTCCCCCTCCTCTGACGTGCATTAGGATTTGGAGGTCTAATTTCAATCTCCTGGTTCTCCTGTTGTCCTTGATTTCGCTCCCTCCAATTACGGTCGCTTTGCCGTTCGTCATTCCTCCTGTCCCAGATTGCTTGTCTGGATTGACCCTGTTCCCTGACGTTCTGGTTTCCGTGTCTCTGGTTTCCATAACCTTGAATAGCGTAACCTTGATCTCGGTAACCCTGGTTTCCTAACTGACCAGTGCGATTATGCGATCTGTTGTCGTCTTCCCTTGCTGGCCCGTGGTATTTGTTATTTTGCGCCTTCTTCCTGTCCTTTGCGTCTTGTTTATCGAAGACTACTTCGAGTTCGCGCAGTAGACTCTTGAATGCATCTATGTCAGATCCACACTTCCCGACAAGTGTCTGTTGATACCTAACTGGCAATTTCGAAAAGCAAAATTTAATAATTTCTCCGTTGCTGTATGGACTATCTAAAAACTGATTCTTCTTGAGTAAGTCATCAAAAAATTTGGTTGCGCTCTTATGCCCGGACACTTCCAGTTCAGGACAAAATATTATTTCCTCTTTAATCCTGTCTTGCGTTTCCTTTGACCAGTAGGTCCGCAGGAATGCACCAACAAATTCCTGATAAGTCCGACACGTCGCTGCCACGCCCCGCATCTTTTCCGCGGCTTGGCCTTCGATGTGTCCACACATGAATTCTAATTTGGCCTGGGTTGGCCATGACGACGGTAATGAATTAGTAAATTGCATCACCCAGCTCTTCGGATGCATCGACCCTCCATTATCTTTGAACTTCTGGAATTTGAGTATCGACAGGAAGTGATTGTGATCAAAATTCTGTCCGATCCTCGCACTGGTGTTGTCAGACGTTTCCGATACTTGCACGTCTGCGGAGTGTCCTGATCTATCTTGCTGATAACTGTGATGTGCTACGTCTGTATCACAGTGGAAGTGGCATTCAGCATTCACTCTTCTAAGTGGGCTGCAATTATTGGAGCTATTACTCGCTGTTTCTGCGTGTGCATTGTTTGTTCCGCACGCTGTCACTGGGCTAGAGCACGGCGGGCTTTTCCTCGGAGACACAATCCTGTGTGCTCCATCATTGGTATCCGAACGCGCAGTGCTCGTGTGCCCATTTCGCTCTAGTTTTGCTATCCGACTCTCTACTTCTTTCATTCGTTTCGTGATGTTCGTAACCGCAATATTACCTTGAGTCTTTAAGGCCGCTAGGGATTTCGAGTGGACTTGTGTCGCACGTCGCAAGCGCCCTGCGAGTTTAAGAGTTACTCTTGCGATTTTCATTGCCCCTGTTGCTGCAGTTTTGGCTAGGCCTGCTACTTTTTGTGCTACCATTGACATTTGTTTTGCTTCTCCACATTCTTTCTTTATTGTTAATAATTCCCCACGAATTGCCCCTATATGCGAGATTATTGCCTCAGTGTCCCTCTTACGCTGTTCGTCAGCTTCTTCCTTCTCCTTCTTACGTTGTTTCTCCTCTTCTTCCTTCTCCTTCTTACGCTGTTCGTCAGCTTCTTCCTTCTCCTTCTTACGTTGTTTCTCCTCTTCTTCCTTCTCCTTCTTACGCTGTTCGTCAGCTTCTTCCTTCTCCTTCTTACGTTGTTTCTCCTCTTCTTCCTTCTCCTTCTTACGTTGTTTCTCCTCTTCTTCCTTCTCCTTCTTACGCTGTTCGTCAGCTTCTTCCTTCTCCTTCTTACGTTGTTTCTCCTCTTCTTCCTTCTCCTTCTTACGTTGTTTCTCCTCTTCTTCCTTCTCCCTCTTACGCTGTTCGTCAGCTTCTTCCTTCTCCTTCTTACGTTGTTCGTCAGCTTCTTCTTTCATTGATCGTAGGAAGCTCAGTATTGGGTTTACGTCATCTTCTTGATCCTCTTCAAACATGGGCGATGTAACTCTGGACACCTGGGCGCTAGAGCTCTGACGTGACCGAGCTGGCCTCTGTCTGCACTCGTTCGTTTGACTATAAACTTCTGCTACCGTCTCGACCTGTGTGCCTGTCTCTGTTTCATCCTCTACTTCACTATCATAATCACGGCCGCAACGCTGCTCTGAGATCGCGTCCAAATCACCTTCCTCATCAATGCCCCTGGCGTCCTGTCCTGCTAAAAATGTGCCCATCTCATCTCCGAACCTATTCCCGTCAGTAAACTGCCCCTTATCCATTATGCTATCCTCTTTTGTTTTAGCTTCGCCCGATAATAGTCGTGCCTTACTTCTCGTTATCATTCATAAAAACAAATTCATCTAAAATGCACAATAAAATTAATCTACTCCATATATTTTTTACACATAAACATAAAATTTCAACAACGCTGTTCCAACGCTGTAATCACAAACACAATTTGATGTGGTACAGAAACCGCACACAAATCCGACAAAGTGCGATGCGGTACAGACACCACATCAGCGAAACACAAAAAAAACAATGAACAAAAAAATATATACACTGAAAACAAAAACTGTAGTCATGCGCCGCTACTTAAAACTAAACGCGGAACTACCAAAAAAAACTTGGGTATTAATCATTAAAAAAAAATAGAGAGAAAAAAAATTGAATGTTCCTACTAAGAATCCTGTCTGTTTATCAGAGATTCACAGGAAAGATCCTGGCAGGGTCGCCATATTATGCGAGGTGCCGGGGCTAGTAGTGTATTTATCACTAAATTCTACTAGAATCCACATGTGTAAATCATGCTCTAAGCCCCCCCTATTCTAACTCCGACTTTTGCTGTTGCACAAGGATAAAACAAATACGCGAACTGACTCTAATCAACCCTGCTAGTGGAGTAGAAGAGAGTTTGGCACCTGCAATAATTTAATTTGATAAATAAGTTAAATAAACAAAGGTTTCATTAGCATAGTGAGGAATGATAGGGTTGCTCTATTGATTAACAGAAAGAAAGTTCTGTCCAAAATAACAATATGATTTATTAAGATTAAACGCAGAATAGTAAAAGAGACACAGGAAATATAAAACATCAAATCGGCTAAAATTGGAGATTCATACAAACACAGTAAAGGTGAAGTTGTCCCTAACTTAGATCGTGAGGTTTAAGACGAAGTGGTATGTGGAGCCAATTCCTTTCCACTCAAATCTCAAGAGAGACACACAGCTAACCCAATAGTAATTGCTGCTACTCGAAACTGAACAAAGTTAGAAAAGGATGAACAGGCGCGCTCTGCTGAGCTCTGATTATCACCTAGGAAAATCCCTATCTGCCGGTGCTGCGGACGTACATTACCAACAGTCTTCTTATCTCCCAGAACACGATCTGGCGTACCGCAGGCGAGGGCTGGTTGCTCAGACGTCCTCGACCGAAAGGCGACTGCCGACTACTCAGAGCACCCGCACAGGCCGAACACCGAACATTCCCGCCCCCACGACAGTGGCCGTGGTTACGTTCCAATCAGCAACTCGAAAACCGGCGGAAATTCCACTCCATTGCCGGAGCACTACCATTCCACCAATGGAGATTCTTGGCGCCAATTTCTGTGCTGATTTTGCAGAAAGTGCGGGAATTTTCCCGCCACAACTGCGTGGGTACACAAGTCATTCCCACGCCTCGCTGGTAGCCCGCCAGAAAGTGTTTTCGCAAGGTTTCTCTGAAGTAACGGAACCTCTAGCCCAGCCGCTACTTCACACCCCAGCGGGCGTGTCTCTTGACAATGTCGGCGTCTGAAAAGCATTCACTCGACTGCCTCACACACGTCGGCTTAACTCTCTCCTGTTCCACAGAGCCCGCCTGTCACCGGCCCACCCGGGTGACGAGAGACGCTGCGTGGGAAGTACGCGTGTTAAGGAAAAGCAACCCTCCACCGCATGCAACTAGAGAGGAGAATCGTAAGATAGAAATATGAGAGGGGGCTCATGCCACCTCTCAAGGTTAGGTTAGGTTAGGTTAGGTTAGGTTAGGTTAGGTTAGGTTAGGTTAGGTTAGGTTAGGTTAGGTTAGGTTAGGTTAGGTTAGGTTAGGTTAGGTTAGGTTAGGTTAGGTTAGGTTAGGTTAGGTTAGGTTAGGTTAGGTTAGGTTAGGTTAGGTTAGGTTAGGTTAGGTTAGGTTAGGTTAGGTTAGGTTAGGTTAGGTTAGGTTAGGTTAGGTTAGGTTAGGTTAGGTTAGGTTAGGTTAGGTTAGGTTAGGTTAGGTTAGGTTAGGTTAGGTTAGGTTAGGTTAGGTTAGGTTAGGTTAGGTTAGGTTAGGTTAGGTTAGGTTAGGTTAGGTTAGGTTAGGTTAGGTTAGGTTAGGTTAGGTTAGGTTAGGTTAGGTTAGGTTAGGTTAGGTTAGGTTAGGTTAGGTTAGGTTAGGTTAGGTTAGGTTAGGTTAGGTTAGGTTAGGTTAGGTTAGGTTAGGTTAGGTTAGGTTAGGTTAGGTTAGGTTAGGTTAGGTTAGGTTAGGTTAGGTTAGGTTAGGTTAGGTTAGGTTAGGTTAGGTTAGGTTAGGTTAGGTTAGGTTAGGTTAGGTTAGGTTAGGTTAGGTTAGGTTAGGTTAGGTTAGGTTAGGTTAGGTTAGGTTAGGTTAGGTTAGGTTAGGTTAGGTTAGGTTAGGTTAGGTTAGGTTAGGTTAGGTTAGGTTAGGTTAGGTTAGGTTAGGTTAGGTTAGGTTGCGAGGTGCCGGGGCTATCAGTGAATTTAACACTAAATTCTTCGAGAATCTACATATATAAATGATGCTCTAAGCCCCCTCTATTCTAACTCCGACTTTTGCTGTTGCACAAGGATTAAAAAGAAACGCGAACTGACCGTAATAGACCCTGCAAGTGGAGTAGAAAAGAGTTTGGCACCTGCAATAATTTAATTTTATAAATATGTTAAATAAACGAAGGTTTGATAACGTAGTGAGAAATGATGGGTTGCTCTACCGATTAATAGAATGAAAGTTCTGTGCAAAATAACAATAGGATTTATTAAGACTAAACTAAATAATAAACAAAAACACATAAACATTTACAATAAATCAAGTTGGCACATATTGGATACTCATACAAACACTGTAAAGGTGAAGTTGTCCCTGAACTAGATTGTGAGGTTTAAGACGAAGTCATATGTGGAGCCAATTCCTTGCCACTCAAATCTTAAGGGAGACAGACAGCTAACCTAACAATAATTTCTGCAACTCAAGACAGAACAAAGTTAGAAAAAGACGAACAGGCGCGCTCTGCTGAGCTCTGATTATCACCTAGGAAAATCCCTGTCTGCCGGTGCTGTGGACATACATTACCAAACTGTCTTCTTGACTGCCAGGACACGATCTGGCGTACCGCAGGCGAGGGCTGGTTGCTTCGACGTCCTCGACCGAAAGGCGACTGCCGACTACTTCTAGAGCACCCGTACAGGCCGAACACACAACATTCCCGCCCCCACGACAGTGGCCGTGGTTACGTTCCAATCAGCAACTCGAAAACCGGCGGAAATTCCACTCCATTGCCGGAGCACTACCATTCCACCAATGGAGATTCTTGGCGCCAATTTCTGTGCTGATTTTGCTCCGTCACGGAGCTATGCCCTGAGCAAGACAATCACAGTTACTATCTTGCAGAAAGCGCGGGAATTTTCCCGCCACAGCTGCCTGGGTACATAAGTCATTCCCACGCCTCGCTGGTAGCCCGCCAAGAAGTGTTTTCGCTAAGCTTCTGCGAAGCAACGGAACCTCCAGCCCAGCCGCCACTTCCGGCCCCAAACGGGCGCGTCTCCTGACAATGTCGGCGTCCGGAAAGCATTCACTCGACCCCCCCACCTGTCGGCCTACCCTTTCAAAGTCAGAAGAGACCGCCTGTCACTGGACCACCCGGGTGACGAGAGAAGCTTCATGGGAAGTCCGCGTGTGAAGGAATAACAACCCTCCACCGCATGAAACTAGAGAGGAGAATCGTAAGATAGAAATATGAGAGGGGGCTCATGCCACCTCTCAAGGTTAGCTTAGGTTAGGTTAGGTTAGGTTAGGTTAGGTTAGGTTAGGTTAGGTTAGGTTAGGTTAGGTTAGGTTAGGTTAGGTTAGGTTAGGTTAGGTTAGGTTAGGTTAGGTTAGGTTAGGTTAGGTTAGGTTAGGTTAGGTTAGGTTAGGTTAGGTTAGGTTAGGTTAGGTTAGGTTAGGTTAGGTTAGGTTAGGTTAGGTTAGGTTAGGTTAGGTTAGGTTAGGTTAGGTTAGGTTAGGTTAGGTTAGGTTAGGTTAGGTTAGGTTAGGTTAGGTTAGGTTAGGTTAGGTTAGGTTAGGTTAGGTTAGGTTAGGTTAGGTTAGGTTAGGTTAGGTTAGGTTAGGTTGGGTTAGGTTGGGTTAGGTTGGGTTAGGTTGGGTTGGGTTAGGTTGGGTTAGGTTGGGTTAGGTTGGGTTAGGTTGGGTTAGGTTGGGTTAGGTTGGGTTAGGTTGGGTTAGGTTAGGTTAGGTTAGGTTAGGTTAGGTTAGGTTAGGTTAGGTTAGGTTAGGTTAGGTTAGGTTAGGTTAGGTTAGGTTAGGTTAGGCTAGGTTAGGCTAGGTTAGGCTAGGTTAGGCTAGGTTAGGCTAGGTTAGGCTAGGTTAGGCTAGGTTAGGCTAGGTTAGGTTAGGTTAGGTTAGGTTAGGTTAGGTTAGGTTAGGTTAGGTTAGGTTAGGTTAGGTTAGGTTAGGTTAGGTTAGGTTAGGTTAGGTTAGGTTGCGAGGTGCCGGGGCTATCAGTGAATTTAACACTAAATTCTTCGAGAATCTACATATATAAATGATGCTCTAAGCCCCCTCTATTCTAACTCCGACTTTTGCTGTTGCACAAGGATTAAAAAGAAACGCGAACTGACCGTAATAGACCCTGCAAGTGGAGTAGAAAAGAGTTTGGCACCTGCAATAATTTAATTTGATAAATATGTTAAATAAACGAAGGTTTGATAACGTAGTGAGAAATGATGGGTTGCTCTACCGATTAATAGAATGAAAGTTCTGTGCAAAATAACAATAGGATTTATTAAGACTAAACTAAATAATAAACAAAAACACATAAACATTTACAATAAATCAAGTTGGCACATATTGGATACTCATACAAACACTGTAAAGGTGAAGTTGTCCCTGAACTAGATTGTGAGGTTTAAGACGAAGTCATATGTGGAGCCAATTCCTTGCCACTCAAATCTTAAGGGAGACAGACAGCTAACCTAACAATAATTTCTGCTACTCAAGACAGAACAAAGTTAGAAAAAGACGAACAGGCGCGCTCTGCTGAGCTCTGATTATCACCTAGGAAAATCCCTGTCTGCCGGTGCTGTGGACATACATTACCAAACTGTCTTCTTGACTGCCAGGACACGATCTGGCGTACCGCAGGCGAGGGCTGGTTGCTTCGACGTCCTCGACCGAAAGGCGACTGCTGACTACTTCTAGAGCACCCGTACAGGCCGAACACACAACATTCCCGCCCCCACGACAGTGGCCATGGTTACGTTCCAATCAGCAACTCGAAAACCGGCGGAAATTCCACTCCATTGCCGGAGCACTACCATTCCACCAATGGAGATTCTTGGCGCCAATTTCTGTGCTGATTTTGCTCCGTCACGGAGCTATGCCCTGAGCAAGACAATCACAGTTACTATCTTGCAGAAAGCGCAGGAATTTTCCCGCCACAGCTGCCTGGGTACATAAGTCATTCCCACGCCTCGCTGGTAGCCCGCCAAGAAGTGTTTTCGCTAAGCTTCTGCGAAGCAACGGAACCTCCAGCCCAGCCGCCACTTCCGGCCCCAAACGGGCGCGTCTCCTGACAATGTCGGCGTCCGGAAAGCATTCACTCGACCCCCCAACCTGTCGGCCTACCCTTTCAAAGTCGGAAGAGACCGCCTGTCACTGGACCACCCGGGTGACGAGAGAAGCTTCATGGGAAGTCCACGTGTGAAGGAATAACAACCCTCCACCGCATGCAACTAGAGAGGAGAATCGTAAGATAGAAATATGAGAGGGGGCTCATGCCACCTCTCAAGGTTAGGTTAGGTTAGGTTAGGTTAGGTTAGGTTAGGTTAGGTTGGGTTAGGTTGGGTTAGGTTGGGTTAGGTTGGGTTAGGTTGGGTTAGGTTGGGTTAGTTTGGGTTAGGTTGGGTTAGGTTGGGTTAGGTTGGGTTAGGTTGGGTTAGGTTGGGTTAGGTTAGGTTAGGTTAGGTTAGGTTAGGTTAGGTTAGGTTAGGTTAGGTTAGGTTAGGTTAGGTTAGGTTAGGTTAGGTTAGGTTAGGTTAGGTTAGGTTAGGTTAGGTTAGGTTAGGTTGCGAGGTGCCGGGGCTATCAGTGAATTTAACACTAAATTCTTCGAGAATTTACATATATAAATGATGCTCTAAGCCCCCTCTATTCTAACTCCGACTTTTGCTGTTGCACAAGGATTAAAAAGAAACGCGAACTGACCGTAATAGACCCTGCAAGTGGAGTAGAAAGGAGTTTGGCACCTGCAATAATTTAATTTGATAAATATGTTAAATAAACGAAGGTTTCATAACGTAGTGAGAAATGATGGGTTGCTCTACCGATTAATAGAATGAAAGTTCTGTGCAAAATAACAATAGGATTTATTAAGACTAAACTAAATAATAAACAAAAACACATAAACATTTACAATAAATCAAGTTGGCACATAATGGATACTCATACAAACACTGTAAAGGTGAAGTTGTCCCTGAACTAGATTGTGAGGTTTAAGACGAAGTCATATGTGGAGCCAATTCCTTGCCACTCAAATCTTAAGGGAGACAGACAGCTAACCTAACAATAATTTCTGCAACTCAAGACAGAACAAAGTTAGAAAAAGACGAACAGGCGCGCTCTGCTGAGCTCTGATTATCACCTAGGAAAATCCCTGTCTGCCGGTGCTGTGGACATACATTACCAAACTGTCTTCTTGACTGCCAGGACACGATCTGGCGTACCGCAGGCGAGGGCTGGTTGCTTCGACGTCCTCGACCGAAAGGCGACTGCCGACTACTTCTAGAGCACCCGTACAGGCCGAACACACAACATTCCCGCCCCCACGACAGTGGCCGTGGTTACGTTCCAATCAGCAACTCGAAAACCGGCGGAAATTCCACTCCATTGCCGGAGCACTACCATTCCACCAATGGAGATTCTTGGCGCCAATTTCTGTGCTGATTTTGCTCCGTCACGGAGCTATGCCCTGAGCAAGACAATCACAGTTACTATCTTGCAGAAAGCGCGGGAATTTTCCCGCCACAGCTGCCTGGGTACATAAGTCATTCCCACGCCTCGCTGGTAGCCCGCCAAGAAGTGTTTTCGCTAAGCTTCTGCGAAGCAACGGAACCTCCAGCCCAGCCGCCAATTCCGGCCCCAAACGGGCGCGTCTCCTGACAATGTCGGCGTCTGGAAAGCATTCACTCGACCCCCCCACCTGTCGGCCTACCCTTTCAAAGTCAGAAGAGACCGCCTGTCACTGGACCACCCGGGTGACGAGAGAAGCTTCATGGGAAGTCCGCGTGTGAAGGAATAACAACCCTCCACCGCATGAAACTAGAGAGGAGAATCGTAAGATAGAAATATGAGAGGGGGCTCATGCCACCTCTCAAGGTTAGGTTAGGTTAGGTTAGGTTAGGTTAGGTTAGGTTAGGTTAGGTTAGGTTAGGTTAGGTTAGGTTAGGTTAGGTTAGGTTAGGTTAGGTTAGGTTAGGTTAGGTTAGGTTAGGTTAGGTTAGGTTAGGTTAGGTTAGGTTAGGTTAGGTTAGGTTAGGTTAGGTTAGGTTAGGTTAGGTTAGGTTAGGTTAGGTTAGGTTAGGTTAGGTTAGGTTAGGTTAGGTTAGGTTAGGTTAGGTTAGGTTAGGTTAGGTTAGGTTAGGTTAGGTTAGGTTAGGTTAGGTTAGGTTAGGTTAGGTTAGGTTAGGTTAGGTTAGGTTAGGTTAGGTTAGGTTAGGTTAGGTTAGGTTAGGTTAGG
>NC_064614.1:1092081431-1092086431 GCF_023898315.1 Schistocerca nitens
CATACATTACCAAACTGTCTTCTTGACTGCCAGGACACGATCTGGCGTACCGCAGGCGAGGGCTGGTTGCTTCGACGTCCTCGACCGAAAGGCGACTGCCGACTACTTCTAGAGCACCCGTACAGGCCGAACACACAACATTCCCGCCCCCACGACAGTGGCCGTGGTTACGTTCCAATCAGCAACTCGAAAACCGGCGGAAATTCCATTCCATTGCTGGAGCACTACCATTCCACCAATGGAGATTCTTGGCGCCAATTTCTGTGCTGATTTTGCTCCGTCACGGAGCTATGCCCTGAGCAAGCCAATCACAGTTACTATCTTGCAGAAAGCGCGGGAATTTTGTCGCCACAGCTGCCTGGGTACATAAGTCATTCCCACGCCTCGCTGGTAGCCCGCCAGAATGTGTTTTCGCTAAGCTTCTGCGAAGCAACGGAACCTCCAGCCCAGCCGCCACTTCCGGCCCCAAACGGGCGCGTCTCCTGACAATGTCGGCGTCCGGAAAGCATTCACTCGACCTCCCCCACCTGTCGGCCTACCCTTTCAAAGTCAGAAGAGACCGCCTGTCACTGGACCACCCGGGTGACGAGAGACGCTTCATGGGAAGTCCGCGTGTGAAGGAATAACAACCCTCCACCGCATGCAACTAGAGAGGAGAATCGTAAGATAGAAATATGAGAGGGGGCTCATGCCACCTCTCAAGGTTAGGTTGGGTAGGGTTGGGTTGGGTTGGGTTGGGTTGGGTTGGGTTGGGTTGGGTTGGGTTGGGTTGGGTTGGGTTGGCTTGGGTTGGGTTGGGTTGGGTTGTGTTGGGTTAGGTTAGGTTAGGTTAGGTTAGGTTAGGTTAGGTTAGGTTAGGTTAGGTTAGGTTAGGTTAGGTTAGGTTAGGTTAGGTTAGGTTAGGTTAGGTTAGGTTAGGTTAGGTTGCGAGGTGCCGGGGCTATCAGTGAATTTAACACTAAATTCTTCGAGAATCTGCATATATAAATGATGCTCTATGCCCCCTCTATTCTAACTCCGACTTTTGCTGTTGCACAAGGATTAAAAAGAAACGCGAACTGACCGTAATAGACCCTGCAAGTGGAGTAGAAAAGAGTTTGGCACCTGGAATAATTTAATTTGATAAATATGTTAAATAAAGGAAGGTTTCATAACGTAGTGAGAAATGATGGGTTGCTCTACCGATAAATAGAATGAAAGTTCTGTCCAAAATAACAATAGGATTTATTAAGACTAAACTTAATAATAAACAAAAACACATAAACGTTTACAATAAATCAAGTTGGCACATATTGGATACTCATACAAACACTGTAAAGGTGAAGTTGTCCCTGAACTAGATTGTGAGGTTTAAGACGAAGTCATATGTGGAGCCAATTCCTTGCCACTCAAATCTTAAGGGAGACAGACAGCTAACCTAACAATAATTTCTGCTACTCAAGACAGAACAAAGTTAGAAAAAGACGAACAGGCGCGCTCTGCTGAGCTCTGATTATCACCTAGGAAAATCTGTCTGCCGGTGCTGCGGACATACATTACCAAACTGTCTTCTTGACTGCCAGGACACGATCTGGCGTACCGCAGGCGAGGGCTGGTTGCTTCGACGTCCTCGACCGAAAGGCGACTGCCGACTACTTCTAGAGCACCCGTACAGGCCGAACACACAACATTCCCGCCCCCACGACAGTGGCCGTGGTTACGTTCCAATCAGCAACTCGAAAACCGGCGGAAATTCCACTCCATTGCCGGAGCACTACCATTCCACCAATGGAGATTCTTGGCGCCAATTTCTGTGCTGATTTTGCTCCGTCACGGAGCTATGACCTGAGCAAGACAATCACAGTTACTATCTTGCAGAAAGCGCGGGAATTTTCCCGCCACAGCTGCCTGGGTACATAAGTCATTTCCACGCCTCGCTGGTAGCCCGCCAAGAAGTGTTTTCGCTAAGCTTCTGCGAAGCAACGGAACCTCCAGCCCAGCCGCCACTTCCGGCCCCAAACGGGCGCGTCTCCTGACAATGTCGGCGTCCGGAAAGGATTCACTCGACCCCCCCCCCCCCCCACCTGTCGGCCTACCCTTTCAAAGTCAGAAGAGACCGCCTGTCACTGGACCACCCGGGTGACGAGAGACGCTTCATGGGAAGTCCGCGTGTGAAGGAATAACAACCCTCCACCGCATGCAACTAGAGAGGAGAATCGTAAGATAGAAATATGAGAGGGGGCTCATGCCACCTCTCAATGTTAGGTTGGGTAGGGTTGGGTTGGGTTGGGTTGGGTTGGGTTGGGTTGGGTTGGGTTGGGTTGGGTTGGGTTGGGTTGGGTTGGGTTGGGTTGGGTTAGGTTAGGTTAGGTTAGGTTAGGTTAGGTTAGGTTAGGTTAGGTTAGGTTAGGTTAGGTTAGGTTAGGTTAGGTTAGGTTAGGTTAGGTTAGGTTAGGTTAGGTCAGGTTAGGTCAGGTTAGGTCAGGTCAGGTCAGGTCAGGTCAGGTCAGGTCAGGTCAGGTCAGGTCGGGTCAGGTCGGATCGGGTAGGGTCGGGTCGGGTCGGGTCGGGTCGGGTCGGGTCGGGTCGGGTCGGGTCGGGTCGGGTCGGGTCGGGTCGGGTCGGGTCGGGTCGGGTCGGGTCGGGTCGGGTCGGGTCGGGTCGGGTCGGGTCGGGTCGGGTCGGGTCGGGTCGGGTCGGATCGGGTCGGGTCGGGTCGGGTCGGGTCGGGTCGGGTCGGGTCGGGTCGGGTCGGGTCGGGTCGGGTCGGGTCGGATCGGGTCGGGTCGGGTCGGGTCGGGTTAGGTTAGGTTAGGTTCGGTTAGGTTAGGTTAGGTTAGGTTAGGTTAGGTTAAGTTAGGTTAGGTTAGGTTAGGTTAGGTTAGGTTAGGTTAGGTTAGGTTAGGTTAGGTTAGGTTAGGTTAGGTTAGGTTAGGTTAGGTTAGGTTAGGTTAGGTTAGGTTGCGAGGTGCCGGCGCTAACAGTGAATTTAACACTAAATTCTTCGAGAATCTACATATATAAATGATGCTCTAAGCCCCCTCTATTCTAACTCCGACTTTTGCTGTTGCACAAGGATTAAAAAGAAACGCGAACTGACCGTAATAGACCCTGCAAGTGGAGTAGAAAAGAGTTTGGCACCTGGAATAATTTAATTTGATAAATATGTTAAATAAAGGAAGGTTTCATAACGTAGTGAGAAATGATGGGTTGCTCTACCGATTAATAGAATGAAAGTTCTGTCCAAAATAACAATAGGATTTATTAAGACTAAACTTAATAATAAACAAAAACACATAAACGTTTACAATAAATCAAGTTGGCACATATTGGATACTCATACAAACACTGTAAAGGTGAAGTTGTCCCTGAACTAGATTGTGAGGTTTAAGACGAAGTCATATGTGGAGCCAATTCCTTGCCACTCAAATCTTAAAGGAGACAGACAGCTAACCTAACAATAATTTCTGCTACTCAAGACAGAACAAAGTTAGAAAAAGACGAACAGGCGCGCTCTGCTGAGCTCTGATTATCACCTAGGAAAATCTGTCTGCCGGTGCTGCGGACATACATTACCAAACTGTCTTCTTGACTGCCAGGACACGATCTGGCGTACCGCAGGCGAGGGCTGGTTGCTTCGACGTCCTCGACCGAAAGGCGACTGCCGACTACTTCTAGAGCACCCGTACAGGCCGAACACACAACATTCCCGCCCCCACGACAGTGGCCGTGGTTACGTTCCAATCAGCAACTCGAAAACCGGCGGAAATTCCACTCCATTGCCGGAGCACTACCATTCCACCAATGGAGATTCTTGGCGCCAATTTCTGTGCTGATTTTGCTCCGTCACGGAGCTATGCCCTGAGCAAGCCAATCACAGTTACTATCTTGCAGAAAGCGCAGGAATTTTCCCGCCACAGCTGCCTGGGTACATAAGTCATTCCCACGCCTCGCTGGTAGCCCGCCAGAATGTGTTTTCGCTAAGCTTCTGCGAAGCAACGGAACCTCCAGCCCAGCCGCCACTTCCGGCCAAAAACGGGCGCGTCTCCTGACAATGTCAGCGTCCGGAAAGCATTCACTCGACCCCCCACACCTGTCGGCCTACCCTTTCAAAGTCAGAAGAGCCCGCCCGTCACTGGACCACCCGGGTGACGAGAGATGCTGCATGGGAAGTCCGCGTGTGAAGGAATAACAACACTCCACCGCATGCAACTAGAGAGGAGAATCGTAAGATAGAAATATGAGAGGGGGGTTGATGCCACCTCTCAAGGTTAAGTTAGGTTAGGTTAGGTTAGGTTAGGTTAGGTTAGGTTAGGTTAGGTTAGGTTAGGTTAGGTTAGGTTAGGTTAGGTTAGGTGAGGTTAGGTCAGGTTAGGTCAGGTTAGGTCAGGTCAGGTCAGGTCAGGTCAGGTCAGGTCAGGTCAGGTCAGGTCGGGTCAGGTCGGGTCGGGTGGGGTCGGGTCGGGTCGGGTCGGGTTGGGTCGGGTCGGGTCGGGTCGGGTCGGGTCGGGTCGGGTCGGGTCGGGTCGGGTCGGGTCGGGTCGGGTCGGGTCGGGTCGGGTCGGGTCGGGTCGGGTCGGGTAGGTTCGGGTCGGGTCGGGTCGGGTCGGATCGGGTCGGGTTGGGTTGGGTTAGGTTAGGTTAGGTTAGGTTAGGTTAGGTTAGGTTAGGTTAGGTTAGGTTAGGTTAGGTTAGGTTAGGTTAGGTTAGGTTAGGTTAGGTTAGGTTAGGTTGGGTTAGGTTTGGTTAGGTTGGGTTAGGTTAGGTTGGGTTAGGTTAGGTTGGGTTAGGTTGGGTTGTGTTGGGTTGGGTTGGGTTGGGTTGGGTTGGATTGGGTTGGGTTGGGTTGGGTTGGGTTGGGTTGGGTTGGGTTGGGTTGGGTTGGGTTGGGTTGGGTTGGGTTGGGTTGGGTTGGGTTGGGTTGGGTTGGGTTGGGTTGGGTTGAGTTGGGTTAGGTTGGGTTGGGTTAGGTTAGGTTGGGTTAGGTTAGGTTAGGTTAGGTTAGGTTAGGTTAGGTTAGG
>NC_064614.1:1092108931-1092111659 GCF_023898315.1 Schistocerca nitens
TAGGTTAGGTTAGGTTAGGTTAGGTTAGGTTAGGTTAGGTTAGGTTAGGTTGCGAGGTGCCGGGGCTATCAGTGAATTTAACACTAAATTCTTCGAGAATCTACATATATAAATGATGCTCTAAGCCCCCTCTATTCTAACTCCGACTTTTGCTGTTGCACAAGGATTAAAAAGAAACGCTAACTGACCGTAATAGACCCTGCAAGTGGAGTAGAAAAGAGTTTGGCACCTGCAATAATTTAATTTGATAAATATGTTAAATAAAGGAAGGTTTCATAACGTAGTGAGAAATGATGGGTTGCTCTACCGATTAATAGAATGAAAGTTCTGTCCAAAATAACAATAGGATGTATTAAGACTAAACTTAATAATAAAACAAAAACACATAAACATTTACAATAAATCAAGTTGGCACATATTGGATACTCATACAAACACTGCAAAGGTGAAGTTGTCCCTGAACTAGATTGTGAGGTTTAAGATGAAGTCATAGGTGGAGCCAATTCCTTGCCACTCAAATCTTAAGGGAGACAGACAGCTAACCTAACAATAATTGCTGCTACTCAAGACAGAACAAAGTTAGAAAAAGACGAACAGGCGCGCTCTGCTGAGCTCTGATTATCACCTAGGAAAATCCCTGTCTGCCGGTGCTGCGGACATACATTACCAAACTGTCTTCTTGACTGCCAGGACACGATCTGGCGTACCGCAGGCGAGGGCTGGTTGCTTCGACGTCCTCGACCGAAAGGCGACTGCCGACTACTTCTAGAGCACCCGTACAGGCCGAACACACAACATTCCCGCCCCCACGACAGTGGCCGTGGTTACGTTCCAATCAGCAACTCGAAAACCGGCGGAAATTCCACTCCATTGCCGGAGCACTACCATTCCACCAATGGAGATTCTTGGCGCCAATTTCTGTGCTGATTTTGCTCCGTCACGGAGCTATGCCCTGAGCAAGCCAATCACAGTTACTATCTTGCAGAAAGCGCGGGAATTTTCCAGCCACAGCTGCCTGGGTACATAAGTCATTCCCACGCCTCGCTGGTAGCCCGCCAGAATGTGTTTTCGCTAAGCTTCTGCGAAGCAACGGAACCTCCAGCCCAGCCGCCACTTCCGGCCAAAAACGGGCGCGTCTCCTGACAATGTCAGCGTCCGGAAAGCATTCACTCGACCCCCCCCACCTGTCGGCCTACCCTTTCAAAGTCAGAAGAGACCGCCTGTCACTGGACCACCCGGGTGACGAGAGACGCTTCATGGGAAGTCCGCGTGTGAAGGAATAACAACACTCCACCGCATGCAACTAGAGAGGAGAATCGTAAGATAGAAATATGAGAGGGGGCTCATGCCACCTCTCAAGGTTAGGTTAGGTTAGGTTAGGTTAGGTTAGGTTAGGTTAGGTTAGGTTAGGTTAGGTTAGGTTAGGTTAGGTTAGGTTACGTTAGGTTAGGTTACGTTAGGTTAGGTTAGGTTAGGTTAGGTTAGGTTAGGTTAGGATAGGTTAGGTTAGGTTAGGTTAGGTTAGGTTAGGTTAGGTTAGGTTAGGTTAGGTTAGGTTAGGTTAGGTTAGGTTAGGTTAGGTTAGGTTAGGTTAGGTTAGGTTAGGTTAGGTTAGGTTAGGTTAGGTTAGGTTAGGTTAGGTTAGGTTAGGTTAGGTAAGGTTAGGTTAGGTTAGGTTAGGTTAGGTTGTGTTAGGTTAGGTTAGGTTAGGTTGGGTTGGGTTGGGTTGGGTTGGGTTGGGTTGGGTTGGGTTGGGTTGGGTTGGGTTGGGTTGGGTTGGGTTGGGTTGGGTTGGGTTGAGTTGGGTTGGGTTGGGTTGGGTTAGGTTAGGTTAGGTTACGTTAGGTTAGGTTAGGTTAGGTTAGGTTAGGTTAGGTTAGGTTAGGTTAGGTTAGGTTAGGTTAGGTTAGGTTGCGAGGTGCCGGGGCTATCAGTGAATTTAACACTAAATTCTTCGAGAATCTACATATATAAATGATGCTCTAAGCCCCCTCTATTCTAACTCCGACTTTTGCTGTTGCACAAGGATTAAAAAGAAACGCGAACTGACCGTAATAGACCCTGCAAGTGGAGTAGAAAAGAGTTTGGCACCTGCAATAATTTAATTTGATAAATATGTTAAATAAAGGAAGGTTTCATAACGTAGTGAGAAATGATGGGTTGCTCTACCGATTAATAGAATGAAAGTTCTGTCCAAAATAACAATAGGATTTATTAAGACTAAACTTAATAATAAACAAAAACACATAAACGTTTACAATAAATCAAGTTGGCACATATTGGATACTCATACAAACACTGTAAAGGTGAAGTTGTCCCTGAACTAGATTGTGAGGTTTAAGACGAAGTCATATGTGGAGCCAATTCCTTGCCACTCAAATCTTAAGGGAGACAGACAGCTAACCTAACAATAATTTCTGCTACTCAAGACAGAACAAAGTTAGAAAAAGACGAACAGGCGCGCTCTGCTGAGCTCTGATTATCACCTAGGAAAATCCCTGTCTGCCGGTGCTGCGGACATACATTACCAAACTGTCTTCTTGACTGCCAGGACACGATCTGGCGTACCGCAGGCGAGGGCTGGTTGCTTCGACGTCCTCGACCGAAAGGCGACTGCCGACTACTTCTAGAGCACCCGTACAGGCCGAACACACAACATTCCCGCCCCCACGACAGTGGCCGTGGTTACGTTCCAATCAGCAACTCGAAAACCGGCGGAAATTCCACT